>NC_056729.1:654857326-654922326 GCF_019279795.1 Protopterus annectens | reverse complement strand
ATGCACCAGACCCCGGACCTGACATCAGGTGATGGGCTCCTGTCCATGCCTGCTCCAAGGGAGAGGACAAGCCCCATCCCCTGAAGTAGTTCCACCCATGGGTGGTGCAGGACCAGTGGACGAGAAAGATCCAGGGTGGGTCCCAGATGTGCTGGGGCCTGGGGCCCTGGTGCCACTGCCAGTTGAGGTGGGACAGGAGGATCCGCTGGGATCGTCCTTCCCAGACGAGCTAGGGTATTGACAGTTTACAACATATGTTGGCTAGTTATGAACAATACAATGCCAGGATTAGTTATAACAGCATGCATGGGTGTTCCAGTAGACACCATAACACAATTTTCAGTCAGTTGCCTAGTAAACAGAACACATGCAGATATGGAACCACAGTGGATATTACAGCAGCATGCAGGTTACATTGATAGCAACAGGCCACCAATGATTTTATTTCAACAGGGAACAACAATAAACAGACATTGAAATATTGGTTTAACAATGGGGAACATGTCCCAACAGTAGGCTTGTTAAAAACATACCATTTATTTTTTTTGGTTGTATTATTGTTGCAGATAGGGTGAGGGTGAGACAGAGAAATGAACAACTATTTGTTATTACATTGCTCACAACTAGTCTGTACATTATAGTCTACTCAATACTCTCCAGATATGACCTGAAATTACAACTACCTGTGGGCTTGGGGTTGGCCGTGGGTGTTGTACACAGTTATCAGTTCAAACTTCGTACACCTAATATACAGCTTTACTTACCTGCCGGACCTGTGAAAAAAATTGGGTTAGCATGACCTGACTGTTATGTGCAGTCATACTACATGTGTGTGTGCTAATGTCATAGTCCATGGGTGCTGGGGACAGTGACCAATAGCCGTGATGGCGTGACACTTGTGGGATATTTGTTTGGGGAAAACTAAGTGGTCTGTGTACTTCTTTTGTTGTTATCTGCAACCTTGGGGCTGGCCACTGTGTGTTCTACACAGTGTTTAAGAGACACATCCTACGGTTAATATCCAGCCTGCCTTACCTGCCGAAGCTGTGGGAAAATGTGTGTTTACACTACCTGACTGTTTGTAACAATACTCACATATTCTTGTGTGAAAATATACAGATAGCTTAGTACCACTCCCAGGATTCAAACCCTGCCAGTTTGTTCAAAAAGTAGTCACAATGCTGATGTTTATCGGAACAAGCTATCAAGGAACTGCTATTTCTTGTGAGAGTGTTTTTTTACCTATTAGTCTGTGATTTGGCCAATCTGACCTTGTACTTCTGACATTTCTGCATAACAGATAGTTGTTCTACTGTGTACTCACACTTTCAGATATTACATTACAGGAAACAAGGGTTAGCAAGCATTTTTAATATACAGCTATCACATCATAGTGCAGGGGAACTTTGTTATGCTTAATCTGTTGTACAAGACTTGACTATTTGCCACATGATCCTCAGATACTTAATGCTATCAGAGCCATATTTGCTTTGCAAAAGCGGTACACATTTCTAATACCTACTAACACATCACAAATAAAACACAACAGTCCAGAGTTGTATAGTTTTATTGACAGGTTATCACTGTTTTATGTATATCACTAGCATTATCTGTGGTAATTTCATGTTTATTCGGTTCAAACAGTACAAAGATTACAGCACTGACAGGTGATATTCTACTACTTTTGATTATACTGACAGCTAAATCAGTACTCACGAGCCTCATGGCGCAGCCTTTGCAACCTGCTGCCTTGTGCCTCCACGTTCGAAGCCCTCTCAGCTGCAGCTGTATAGGAGATAGAGAAACATTTATAATGACCTGTCCATCACATACACAGCCTAGATTATCTTAAACATTAATTGATACTTACACACTACTGGGGCATTCTCTGCCCGAGCGTCTTGTTCCCACTGGTCCTGAAGGTCCCTCTTTCTCCGCTTGAGATCAACATAGTGATGCCGAACCTGCTCACCAGTCCAAGGGATCCCGGTAGCACTGGTGATTTCACGGGCGAGATGGTCCCAGGCCTCCGCTTTATATTCTGAGCCCTGGTACTGGCCCTGCAGCAGTCTCAAATCATGGTTTTCAACAAGGAGTCCAACCATGACCCTGGACTCCAGAATGCTCCAGCATTGCGCATGAAAGCGAGCACCTTCTCCTACTCCAGCCATGATGCCTACAGTGATGAGCTCCAACTGGTTATGAGCTGTATTCCCGCCTACAGTGTTTAAATAGGGCCGATTTCCCATACTTTGTTACTTTTGAAACTGCTGAGCTCAGCTAAGCTACAGCTAAACCTACTTAGCTAAGGTTGGCAGTGCTTAAAGGGGCGGGTTCAGCACTGCTTATCACTGGGCAGTTCCGCTTAGCTTGGCTACTCACTGTTTAGCATTGATATTTAAGCAATGCTTACAACCAGTAAGCGTGGCTGTGCTATGCTTGGCATTGCTTACATTTTAGTTTTATACACTATCAGCTGTGTGGAATTGATTCATCATTCCTGACATATTATTATTTTGTTTACCTTCCCTAACTTCCCACTCTGTGCTTTCATTACATTTATTCTTGTGTGACTATCTGTATGGGGCACTTGTGTTTATATGGGGGTTTCACAACTTTATTACACAGACACCTCACATCTGGCCCTAATACACTGCTCTAGTTGCAAATATAAATTATTTACTACATAACTACACTTAAAATTTACATTTGTGGTGATTTCACATACAAAATACAAATGGCATCAGCGGGGCTAGAACTCTGCATGTCCACTATTCCAGTACTGCTTACTGTGCATGTGTATTGCTATTTATCTTGTTGGGCTGTTTCAGCTCGGCTAAGTGTAGCTAAGTAGCGAGCACACCCGTGCAGCTACGCTTAAACTTTCTTGCTCATGTGAAAAAAAAAATTACAGACACTTTTTAAGTATTCTTCTTGCAAACTTTATGGCTGTTAGACTAACAGGTTTTCTATTTCCATGCATTTTCTGAAAGGTATGACGTCTGCACTTCAAATTCTCTGTCATTATTTTCTAACTTCATTCTTTAATGCATTGTCACTATTTTTTACAGTGGCCACTACACTTTTATTTTACAGCCGTACACTACACGGCATTTTGGCCACATCTCTCATGTTCAAAGAGCGATCTCGCTCTTTTTGCATTGCCATATGGCAATTCTGTTATGCAGGGGGTGTGTATCTTGTGAGAGCACTGCTCTCAGACACACCCCCAGCGCTCGTACGCATTTCCGTGTACATATTGCAGCATGGCAGCGCGCCTTCATGCATATGCATGGCGCGCTGCCGTGCTATATGGGAACGGTACCTTCCATACAGGAATAAGCTATTCCTGTGTGGATGTTTGCTGAATCCCAGGGATTGTTTAAAAATTGATACAAGATATATGACAATCATTTAATGTTTAGAGAAATTTTACAAAAATGTGTGTAATGCAAATAAAATTTGCAATATGAACTGAGGGGAAAAACAGGCTTATGGTATATTTAGAGTGAGAGTCAGGGAAAAGAATTAGAGAGAAGTAAGGAAATAAGTGAAGAAGGGAGAGTAAGGAGGTATAAAGAATGAAAAGGTGCTTGTTCACAATTAGAGATATAGATTATCCTGGCCTTTACTTTAGAAAAGTTGATGCTAAACAGGAGAAGACCCAGCACAGAACCCTGTGTGCTCCACTGGTGACTAGTGTCCTTTTAGAAGTAACTTACCCTGTTTTGATTATGTATGTCCTGTCTGTGAGCCAGTTAGTAATCCAGCAGGTGACACAAGGATGCATTCTCAGTTTATTTAGCTTTTCCGCTATGCCCGAGTGGAGAATTATGTTAAAAGCTTTGGCCAGGTTGAGATGTGTAGTGCACACCATTTTGACTTCATCCATTGCTTTGGTGACCACTGGGTAGAGTAAGCTTGACCTGCCCATGACTAATCCACAGTGATACGGATCCACTGTCTGGAGGTTCCTTATATACTGACTGATTAGTTCCATCTTTCCATGGCTTTGCATATTAGGCTGGTCAAACTTATGAGTCTGTAATTGCCTGTGTCAGTGGAAGATCCTCCCTTATGCAGGGGCAATGACTGTAACTGTTTTCCTTTCGCTTAGTACAAAACCCATATGCGGCTGAGATTGAACAGCATTGTTAGTGGTGTGGCTCATTTGTGACTTAGAGAAAGAAATAACATTATAAAGGGATTAGATGCTGTACTTAAGAGTGTAAATCAGGGATGTCCAACCATTTTAGCTCAGGGGCCACTTGTCATACAGTTCAGGGGCCACTTACCACACTTGGCAAGGTTTGGGGGGCACATTACCATGCCCAATGTGTATCTGTCCATTCAAAACAGATTGTTATGCAGCATATTGTGGGCCAAATAAAATGCTATGGTAGGCCATATTGTGGCCCTAGGGCCACCTGTTGGACACCTCGGGTGTAAATGAAGATTCAGTGCATGCTAAGAATTGGTTAAGTTATAAGTTGTATAAAATTTTAAGAAAGTAGCAAAAAAAAAGGATATTTATAAAAATTTCGAAAGAATGGAGTAATTAAGGCTTTAAAATGCATACATATATCTGAATAATGCCGACTATAATTTTATTATCATTTTGCAAATTAGTTTGAGAGTTTTGCAAGACATACTGGTTTCTGGTATGTGTGGAGTATAGAGAAGAAATCAAGAGTTGTTAGTAGTCATAAGAGAAGTCATGGTTGAAATATTGAGAGAGGGAGAGAGAGGAAGGAAACTAAAATGATGGTGGGTGATCCATATTAGGTTTTCAGTAGGGTGGAACATGCAAGTTTCTGAAACATCTTAGCTCACTATGGGATTAATAATAAACTTTTAAAAGTGATATGATCAGCATGAGAAAAGTTGTGTCACGGTTTTAGTGAATGGATGACGTAGTAGAAAAAATAGTGTTAAAAGGGGAGTCCCATGAGCAGTGTTTTATTTGCTTTATTAATGCATGTGGTTGCATATGAAATAAATATGTACAAAGCAGGGGAATATTGGATATGTGATGTGGTGAAATGCATGTTTTCATGCCAGATACAGATGATATAATATTAGTAATATAAAACAAGTTTCAACTCTTATGTCATCGTTTGGGTCGGCAACTGACTCACTGATGGAACCCATACAGTAAAAATAGTGGAATTCACCTCCAACAGCAGACTTGTAACCAGTGGTGTTCCACGGGGATCAGTCCTGTGACCTTTATTGTTTGGAAAATATTTCTCCAAAGTGCAAGCAAAAACTAAAGGTCTGTGGCTGGCAAAGTTTGCTGATGAGTGCAAACTGGGAGCGGTCATAAATTCTCCAAACAGTGTCAACACATCCTACAAGAGGGTCTTACGCAAGCAAATGATTGGTGACAAAGTCATGGTCTTAAACTCAATGCAAAAAATGTATCATCATCTCTTTTGGTAAGGGTGATGTTCCTGCTAACTACCACATCAGTGACGGCACCCTAAGTATACACTCAATGGTGAGAGACCACACAGGTTGACAGCAACCTTACATTTGATCAGCATGTCTCCACAGTGGTAAGAAGGGCATTCTATATTGCTCATCCATAAGTAAGGGCATTGCTTCCAGAAAAAAAGAAGTGATAACCTCCCTGCACTCTTACCTCATCAAGCCATTAATTCCATATAATGCCCCTTTTGGTATGTACCTTTCCAAGAACTTGCAGCAATTGGAGACACTACATAGGTTACTCACAAGGAAAATTCATGGTCTTCAGCATTTTACCTATGTGGATCAGCTGAATTCACTGCCACTTTATTCTTTTTCATAGACTACTCAAAGGCAATCTTTGCCTTGCTTTATAGGGCAATCTCTGACCCTGCTTTATTGGAAATTCTGCATATCTGCAAGTCAAATGGCACACGGGTTACTCGATGTAAAGACCTTAACCAGATATGTGACATTAATAGAACCTTCTGGAGGGACAGATTTGTCTCCCAGAGGTTACTACACCTTTGGAACTGACCCCTAGTTCATGTGAAAGAGACTCCCCTCCTACTGGCTCCATCAGATCATAGGTTGCTACTCAGTCGAGGTAATCTTTTTTTTAACACCTTTATTGAATTATCATTTTTGACATAGGCAAATTTACATGTATATAAAAGTAATTAAAATGTATCAACCAGTTCATGTTTACAAACAATATGCTTCACATATATTGCTAAATATCATATAACCTAAGCAACATCATATAAATTATTCAATTTCTGCCTTTTTTTAAAGAAGAAATATCTTTATTAAACCATCACTTATGACATAGGCAGTCATACATTTATATAAATGAAAACAAACCACAACAACACAATCCTAGTTGCAAGCATTTTACATCACAAACCATACTGACACACTCTCAGCTGCAAACATTATAAAAAAACTGTCTTTCGGCTTTTCCCAATTAGAGAACTCCGGTCCACTAATGACTGGCAGTGAATTTTTGCGGTGTCAAATTGCCAGCCCGGCGCCCAACCTTCAAAGAAGGCACACCCACACACTCACACACCTACCTGCATGTCTTTTAAATTCACTTGACCGTGGGGAGGATATGCAGACTCTGCACAGAAGGCGCTCCAGCCGAGAATCAAACCGGAGAACCTCTTGCTGTGAGGCGACAATGCTAACTGCTGCACCACTGCGGCCGTAAAGTGTTAGCTGCAAACATTGTACATCACTTATAATCTATCCAATAATTTTCAATCAAACATTATATAGCTCATTTAAGTCCTGCCTTCTTTTAAACCTCATTCCTCCCCTGTATGTATTGTTCCCGTTATTCACATTTTTTTCTTATGTAGTTTGCTCCTACCCTTTTCTGAGTATCTCAAGTCCAGCTGTTTTATCTCTGTCACTATATTCACTACTTCTAGTATAGTTAGTTTAGAGTTCCATTTCCATTTTCTAGTAATTGCTTTCTTGGCAGCCACCATAATTAGACACACCAAGGCCTTGCTATTTCTAGAGAGTCTATATTACGTGATTGAACATTTAGGTGATCGAACACCTAAACGTCGACCCATAAATATCGAACTCTGACAATCGCGAACAGCCATTTACACTAATGTTTTCCTTGGGAAGAAATTTGCTTGGTTGTCATTGGTAATTTGCCTTTTTCCCCAGTAAATTCCAGCCCCTCTTGCTTATTTACTCTACCCCTAATTGCAGTCATACCTATCGGCAGAATCTTCTTTCTCCATTCCCGTGTTGGCTTAGTTCTTAGGATACTTTCTGCTACTTTATGGATATAATATTCTGTATGATTATTGTTATTGTCCTTAAAGGCCTGCATCCAAAATCCCAGTCTCTCCTTATTTCTTGAGCTTTCCCAGTTTCATAGGTTCATAGGTTCATAGGTTCATACTAGGCTATCTGGCAGTGACACTGAGGTAATCCATCCATTGGTCAAGATTGAGGAACTTTGTGGCCCTCTCAGCTGCTGCAAAGGTCGGGTCAGATACCAATCATTGGTCTGATGCCTTCTGAAGGATATCTGTGTCAGATGAGCAACTGCTGATGAGTTTTTCAATTTTCAATGATACCCGGGGTATTGTATCCAAAAGTCAACCAAGTTTAGAAGGCATGATCTGCCGATGGATCCAAAGTCTGCAAATTCAGATAAGGCTTGGGAGAAGTTTGCACTGAACCTGTCAGCCAGTATGTTGGCAATGTCTGTAGGATCAGTAATCTTCACATCATTCCTTTCCACTTTGAATTATAGTTTTCTACTTGTGCTATGAATAGGAGCCTTAACTGTGTAGCTATGAAATACCCCCTTCAAATCGGATAATCCCAGTCTACCCTGCTCTACTGGAAGAGTCAGCTTATCCCACTTGACTCTTGCCATCTTCAAATAAAGTCCTTCAGTTCTTTGTTAATTACTATCTACAGCTTCTCCTCTGGTTGATAAAAATATGCCTGACCTGTGTATAAGACTAATGGGACTAAAAAAACATTAACAGCTTGTATCTTACTATCCATATCCATATAACAAAGCCTTCATTTTCTCAGTTTTTGTATTATCTTTTTAGTCTCTTCCCACATATCCTTGGCTGCCGTACCAGAATTGTTTTTAGTCCATCCTCCTAAATACTTCATTTTATCATGTCTTCATAAATATGGATACTGCTGAAACAATTTATATGTGGGTACATAATTTACTGATATTGCCTTTCTTTTAGCTTCATTAATTGTGTATCCTGAAAAGATTTCAAACTGTCTCAAAATGTTCCACAACACTGTAATGTCTCTTTCTGGTTTGCTCAGGTATAAAATAATATCATGTGCAAACAGAGCCAACTTTTCATGACTACCATACCAAAATTTTTATTCTTGAATTTCTGAGCACCTTATTTTCTTTGCCAATGGTTATGAATGTAATACAAATAACAGGGGAAAGAGGACACCCCTGCCTGGTTCCTCTGCTCAGGCAGAAATGATCAGAGACCCACTTACATTTTCACATCCGATCTCTCATATATCCTCCTAATCAATCTTTTAATTTTTTCAGGAAACCTTCCTTGTTATAAGTTCTTGGGTTCATAGGTAGTTACTAGGCTAAAGATCACAAGAGCCTTTTTAAGCCTGGCCATGCATCCCAAATCTTTGACAAGTTGTGATACCCTTGATAAGTGTAAGCAGGGGCTCGGGAAATGAAACCTTCACAAGCAGGGGCTTGGAAGCTGAAACATTTACAGGGTGCCTGTGTCCATAAGAGACATAGGTGCCAAACCAAAGATGAATTTCGGTTTTCCCATCCAATTGTCCAAGTTGCACTTGAATTGGGTTAGGGAGTAAGTCTGCTTCAAATGGATGAGGAGCCTCTTTCAGAGACTGGGTAGTCTTTGAGATACATACCTTTTCTCTAGCAGGTCCTTCTTATATCACAGGCAAGGTTTAAGTCTTTAGAATGGGTAATTCTGGTGCTGTTTGTTTTCTGGATATGCAGGAGGTCCATCAGAGTGGGGTCTGACAATGCCCTGTATGTCAAGCATAGATCTCCCTTCAAAAGCCTATAGGAGACAGAATACAGGGTTAGGGCCTTGAGACGATCTGCATGGAGAAATTTACTTGAGCCCTGGTTCGGTGCATACCAAAGGGGAGTTGTACTCAATGATAGGTCTGATGAGTGCTGAATTCAATGGAATAATGACTTCCTTGGACTTAGATGCCATACCTTTGTTTATAAGTTGTGCAACATGGAATGAATTCTCCACTACTGTAGACACGTGATGGTAAAAAGCTATAGTACTGTCTGTGTGTGTCCCTAAGTCCCTGACTACTGGGCCAACTCTAAAGTGTGTGTTGTCGGTATGATATTTACCAGGGGTGGATGACTTCCCAGAGGATACTATTATGCATTTCTTGGCATTTAGTTTTAGTCCATGGCTCTGACAGTAGTTCTTTGTCTATGTCAGCCCTTCCTGGAGAACATGTGTGTCAGTGTGGGATTCAGTGACGGCTCCTAATTTGCAATCCTCTGCAAATTTTGTCAGCCAGAGACCATTGACATTGGCCTTTACTTCAAAGAAGTAAATGCCAAAAGGAACAGTCCAAGGACTGACCTCTGAGAGGCTCCACTTATGACTGGCCTCTTTGTAGAGGTGGACTCCCCAATTCTAACTTCCTGGGTTCTGTCTGTGAGCCAGTTAGCTATCGACTGTGTGACATATGGGTTTGTACCTAACCTCTTGAGTTTTTTCAGCAAAGCCTGACTGGGGCATTGTGTTTAATGCCTTAGCCAGGTCAAGTTAGGCAGTGTAGACCATTTTGCCCTCATCCATTGCTTTGGTGACCTTCTCAAAGAAGTCCACCAGGTTAAGTAGGCATGATCAGCCCTTGACGAGACCAAACTGGGTTGGTTCCAGTGTCTGGAGGTTTACTACATCACTTTTGATCATTTCCATGATAATTCATTCCATAGCTTTACATATAAGACTAGTGAGACTTAATGGGTCTATAGTTTCCAAGATGTGTAGATGACCCACCTTTGTGCAGAGGGATATCTGTTGCTGTTCTCCATTCATGAGGCATGAAGCCTGTTTGGAGGCTACAGTTAAATAGCAATTCCAGAGGGCCTGATAGGTCATTTTCATGCTATTTGGAAGGCATCCTGGAATATTGCTTGGACCCATTGATGCAGTGTTCTTGGCCTTCGAGAGAGCATTAAGGACCTGTTCCCTAGTGATAGCAGGGGGAGTTGTATTTCATGGTATTTCCTAAGGGAAGGTTGAGGGGGAGAAAGGGGTAAAGTTGGAGCTGAATTTATCGGCCAGCAGGTTTGCTATATCTTCTGGCTCAGAATAGGTGGCTCTATTTATAATGAGCTTTGCACACAATTGTGTATTGCCTTTTGAGGTTGAGGACATAGCTAAAGAATGCCATGTGGTTTTCCTTGGCCTGGAAGGCCAACATTACCTTACATTTGTCCCCTGAGTTGTCTGTCTGTCTAGATTGATGACAGTACTTTTATCCTGCTGGGTGCTGCACGTCCTAATTTTGCCATGATTTACTCCCTTCTGTTATACAACCTATTGATTTTGTGATTCACCAGGGTGGGTTACTTTTTGAGTTAGTTCTGTACTTCTTCCTGGTGGGTACAGCTGCCTGTATGCACCTATTAACTTGCTTGTACAGGGTTTCTGTGAAGAGTTTTGCATAGGCAGCAGTGTTCTCAGGGTTTATGGGGGCTTGAAATTTTACCAAGTTATCACTTAATAGCAGGAAGTTAGCCTTAGAGCAGTTCCTGAATATTCCAGGTTTAGCTGGGTGTCCAGGTTTTATTTTTACTTCAAGGGAGACCATTTTTTGGATAGACCTTACCAGGGACAACATTATAGTAGGGGGTGTTCACCACTCTTCTATATTAGTGAGGACCAGATCCAGTATGGTTGCACCACTGGTTCGTGTATTGACAATCTGATCCACGGAGTTTGTATTTACAAAGTCCAGGAATCTCTGTGCCTGTACCTTTGATAGGATTCCCAGGTAATAGTGGGGTAATTGAAGTAGCCCATGAGTATGGTATTGGGTTGGATGGGGAGTGTTTCCAATACGTTATTAAATACATGGTATGGGTTTCCTTGGTCATAGAATGGGACATACAGCTTGCAAGGAAGTAGTATTAGATTTTGCCTATGGTGATTTGAACATGGAGCAGCTCCAATGCATTGTCCTGTTTGACCATCCGTGAGGTATATTTATTTTTGATGTAAATCAAGACACCTCCACCTTTAGTCCCTGTTTGTGTAGGAGCTGATCAAATGTGTGGAAGGCATTATAACCTTGCAGTGCTGTCTGTGACCTTAAACCATGTCTCAGTAACAGCACAGATGTCAGCATTCTCTATGGTGAAGAAAGCTTCTAGGGAGTAGAGTTTCTTGTTTAGACTCCTAGCATTGAACAGTAATGCATTTAGATTTTCTTAGTTTTGAGTTGCCATGTTTGGAGTACTTTAATTTTGGAATTGCTAAAAATGACACTATAGGGGAAGACAAATAATATTCGAAAGCCTAGAGGAGAGAGGTGCAGACCATCCCTGGCAAAGCAGCATGGTCTATTGACCAACTTCTTCCATGCTGACAAGCATTGCACCCCCTTAGAATGATACCAGAAACTAAACCAATTATTAAAGTCATTCATCTTTTGTTCATATTATGGCATCATCCTTGGAGAAGGTAAAATGCTGCTCAATGCTAGGCTCATACCAGCCTGAGACACATATTCTGAGAACTCCATTATGTCTCTCTTCATATAGTCTTGGGAAGTTTATCAAAGGTCATTTACTCCCACATGGACTATGGCTGAGTCATACTGCTACTTGTGGTCCAGTGACCTGAGTGTGTGCAGAAAGTGGTGGATCCTAGCCCCTGATAAGCAACTGAGCGTGACTTTCTCCTTATTCAGCCTAGTGAAAGGGACATCCTTCTGTCTCACAACTGAGTCTCCAATGACCAAAATGTTGGATTGTGTGGTAGCTTGCCTTATGGGCTTAGAAGTGTTGATATGGGTGTTGTTTTGAAGGAGTGCATTTGGGGCTGCTGAGGGTATTTGTTATATGTACTTTGTCTAGGGGGTCTTTGGGGTTTAGAAAGGTTACATTTAAGTGCTTTAGCATATGTGGGTCTATATGTTTGCTTTGAATTGTGTGTGATGGATGCAATGTGTACTTCTGACAACCTTATTGACATTAGGAGTACTTTTATGTGAGAGCTTTGCCTCCAGTGACATTGCATAAATACATCTCTCGTGTGCTATATCAGCTTGTTTGAGAATTAACTGGTTGTCAGTAAACATGAGGTAATTTCTGCATTGCTTCCGGTTGCCCATATCCATCAAGCTGGTAAAAGAGTTAGTGGGAAGGTTCATATCCATGGCAACAGACCCTTTTTTATTGATTAGACAGTTGGAATGAGAATTTAAAGCAATGTCAGGAGTATCTGGTTTGCATCTCTGGGGACAGTGCTTGTCACTGCAGACTAACTGTCCTGTGTGCAACTAAGTATTGGTGCAATTTCAGTCATGCTTTTACAGGAAAAATGTCACTCAAGGTGTCTGTGTTTGTACAGGGCATTGCCAAATACTTGAGGAGAAACCAATACTTAGACCCTGAAAATTTAAGGATGAAGTATTTAGGCAGGTATTCTGAAGTTAGAAACAAATCAAGCTGTACTTATTGAAAACACAGAATGATGAAAAGAGGGGAGTTGTATGAATGGCTACTGCCTTGCTACTACTAGTGCTGGTCTCACTACACCTTCAGTCTGCTGGGATACAGTGCTTCTTCTCCCACCAGAAGCAAAACATTAACACCAATTCCAAGATGAGAAACAGACCACAGCCTGTTTGGTGATCCACAGTCTTGTCCATGTGTTTCAAGGGTCTGTAGACTTGTTGTAGCCTTTTCCTGGTAGATGCCTTGAATAGCAGCCAGACCAGTCAGGAACTTGAAACATAGGCACTCACAGCTCAACCAGAAGCAGCCAGGAACCAATGCACTCTGCTTCTTCTCTCACCAAGAGTAGAATATACGTACAAATTCCAAACTGTCCCCTATAAACAGTTATTAAGCTTTCTGATGATCAGCAGTCTCCAGGAAATAATGTCCATGTGCCCCTTCTCTCACCAGGAGAAAATTGAAGCACTAATCTCAAGATGACTACTGAGAGGCAGAATGTAGGCTCTCCAATAATTGGTGGTCTTGCAATAGATGTTGTAGATTTTAAAGGTAAGATGGGAAAATTGGTTAATATCTTAAGCACTGCAGTGTGCAGTAAGCAGATATGAAAAAGAGGGTTACTTAAACTTTAGCTCTCTAAGTGGAGAGCCACTAATTTTAAAAGACAAAGATAGATTATGGGCTCCCTGAGCTTGGTGACAGCCCTTTCTACTTTCTGTTGCCTGAGTCATTTGCTAAAAGTTTTTGTGCTGTAATGTTCTTATCAAAAAACAGTTGCTTAATAGCAATCTTTGTAAGCACGTGTTTATTATCGAGGAAATCACTTGTTTTCTGCTTAGCATTCTGCAGTTGATCCTCTTCTTGTTCTGTGAGATCCCCCCTATTTTGCAATACTTTAACATTTATCAGTCCCTCTAAATAATTCTTGTTACTTCTTAACCATAGCTCTCTTTTATTTCCACCATATTTTAAAACTCTACAGTAATTTTATCCCACTCCCTAGCTATAGTTTCAGAAGTAATTTGAATAGCTCCTGAATAAGTTCCACTACCCATTCCTTAAATTCCTGTCTTTTCAACAGATAGGCAGTAAAGCACTAGTGTCTCATTTCTTTATCATTTTTATTATTATTATTATTGTTGTTATGACTAGAATGCTTTTTATTGAAACCGGCTTTGTGGCTCTTTCCCTCTGTAGTTCTGTCACACTCCTATTGGTTGCTGTGCCTGCATGTGAGCTGTCCAGGGTGCTGAAGTACTGTGTATTGTGTAATACTGCCTCCTGTTGCTTGCTGTGCCTACATCTGAGCTGTCCACAGTGCTGAAGTACAGTGTATTGCACAATGATTGCTTTCCACTGGATGTAGGTGTTGGCCTGCTGTCACATCTCATAGGTTCATAGGTGTGTACTAGGCTAATGTACCTGGGGCCTGTTCCAAGCCTAGCCCATAGAAGCGCCCTGGCATTGTGCTGCCCGTCGTTACTTCCCAGTGCCTCTATCAAGTAGAGCCACTTGAATGATCCCTGTGGTGAACTTTCTAGTTCCCATCCACTCATCAAGATTTCTTTTGAAGAGGGCTAGTGAGGTGCTCTGCATGACACGTATGGGAAGTCTATTCCAAAGTATGGGCAGTCTCTGGGTTATGAACCTGTCCCTCTAACATGTTCTGTTGATTGTGGTAATGAAGTTGAAGTCTGGAGCATGTGGTATGGACGGATTGGGATTTCTTTAGATGTAGCATTTCTAACAGAGTTGGGTCAGACATGGCTTTGTAAGTCAAGCAGAGATCGCCTCTTAGTAAATGATATAAGACAGAGAATAGCTGGAGTATTTTGAGTCTGTCCATGTAGGACATGTGGCCTCGGATCCTCTTTGTGAGGTACATTTGGGGCCTCTCCAGCTGTTGCAGATGTCTAGTGAGGTATATGCCAAATGGGGCAGTATACTCTATAATTGGTGTAATGAGGCAAGAGTAGAGAGAAATGATGACCTCTTTCTTCCTGGATGCAAAACCCTTGGTAATGAGATGTGCCCCATAGAAGGACTTTCTGACCTGTGGCAATGTGGTGGTTGAAGGAGAGGTTGCAGTCAACCTGTGTCCCCAGATCTCTTATAATGCCTTCAGTGTTCAGTGGGCTCCCATCTATGTGGTAATTAGTGGGAAACGAGCTTTTACCCAAAGGGGATGACAACGTATTTTTTGGCATTAAGCTTAAGGCCGTGGTTTTGACACCAGTCATTGGTCTCAGTGAGGCCTTTCTGTAGGATGTCTGCATCACTTGGGGAGTTAATAATGGCTCCCAGCTTGCAGTTGTCTGCGAATCTGGTCAGTCAGGTTCCCTCTGTGTTGGCTTGGACTTCTGAGAAGTAGATGCCAAACAGAAGAGGACCCAGGACCAATGCCTGTGGGACTCCACTTGTGACTGGTCAGCAGTCTGACTTGAAGCCTGCTACTTTCACACTGTGTGTTTTATCTGTGAGCCAATTTGCAACCCACCTAACGATATAGGGGTTGATGCTTAGTTTGGTGAGTTTATCAATAATTCCTGAGTGAGGAATGGTATCAAAGGCCTTGGCCAGATCAAGGTAGACTGTATGAACTGCCTTACCTTCATCCACCACTCTGGTGACTGACTCAAAGAAGTCAACCAGGTTGAGCAGGCATGATCTACCTTTCCCAAAACCAAATTGTATGGGATCTAGAGTTTGGAGATTCCCTATATCCTTGTTAATTAGGTCCATGATGATATGCTCCATAGCCTTACATATCAGACTCGTCAGGCTAATGGGGTGATAATTTCCAGGGTCTGTAGTCGCTCCTCCTTTATGGAGAGGGATAACTGTTGCAGTGCACCATTCATTAGGGACAAAGCCTGAGGTGAGGCTGTGAGTGAACAGAGCACACAGATGTTCATCGTGCTATGCTGCTGCAGTCATCACACTTGGGTTATCCTGCCGTCAGGCAGTCCCGCAGTTGGCCTGAATTCCAAAGCCTTGGTCCAGTGTTGGTTGTCGTCGCTTCTTCCCTGACGTCAGTGCGGCAGGGGTATAAAAGAGGCAGCCAACACCATTTTCTTCAGTCTTTCTTGCCGCGCGGTGCCCGAAGCAGAAGCAGTTTGCAAGTGCCGGTTGGCCAGCTCCTGAGATTTTCGAACAGAATTTCAGCCGAAGTCTTCTATAAAGCTAAGTACCACGTTGGGGAAACTTTTCTTGCCTCAGACCGATGTCAGACAAAGTTAATAATTCTATTTCTTGTGGGAAGCAAATACCTCATAAGGGTTTTCATTCTTATTGTATTCCTTGCCTAGGCCCAGACCCCGACGTTTCTGGCTGTCGGTTTTGCGCTAGGTTCAATAAACGCACTATTAAGCGTCGGGCTGATACCGCCTGACATTATTTTGGCAGAAAATTCAACTACATTATGTCGTCGGAACCTCCAACTACCGCTATGTTTAAAAAACGCAAGGACAAAGACCGGCAGCCTAGACCTAGACCAGATACCAAGGTCTCGGTTAGGCTTGCCGCCGGATCTTCGGTTTTCGGTGAGGCGCCTTCGCAGCTCCTGACTACCGCAGATTTAGAAAATACGACTACCTCTCAGTCAGAATCTACTGGGCCACTGGAGCTGGTTCCTCCTCAACTCGCGGACGCCAGCCCTGGCGGCGATCCAGAGACTATGGACAAGCCTTCAGTTTCAGAAGGCGTCTTTAAACCAACGACTCTTTCCGTTAAGTCATACGCTAAGCTTCCAAAGGTTAAGAAACCGAGTCCACAGACTCCCATACAGGCCCCTATGCCTAAAAAACAGATGCTCAAAATGGCGGAGGACCTGATTACCCTTATCAGAGGTTCCCAGCCCCCTCCTGACAAAAGGCCTAGACTGGAGGAAGATTTACCTCCTTCTGATCAGGAATCCATTTCCTCATCAGACTCTGAGGAACAGGATTACCCTTCCCTCTCTATGAAGACTCAGATGCTGAGGAGTCTATTCCCTCTGTTTCCCCCCCTGAAGACTTCTCTTTTGGGGAAACCCTGCACACCATGAGAGAGCATTTCCACTGGGAAGGACAGGATTACTCTGACTCCAAGAAAAGACTCCGTGAGTTTCTTCTTTTGCCTCAGCATAGACCCCTAGCCATTCCTCCTGTTTTGGACTTTCTGGATGATGTCTACACTGAATCCAGTCTAAATCCAGATTCCTTACCTCCAGCACCACCTAAACCAGACAGATACTATCGAGTTCCTGACTCTCACAAGTTTTTATATAAAAGCCCTGCTGCAGACCCAGAAACCATTTCTCAGGGTCCCAAAGGGGTTAAGGCCTCTACTGCTAAGAATCCACTACCTGTGGAAAGAGACTCCAGGGCATTAGAAAGATGGGGGAAAAAAGTGTATACCTCTGCCACGTTGGCCATGTGGGCATTAAACTGCCAATTCCACATGGTTAAATACCAGCAGTACTTGCTTACTCAGTTAAAACAGAAAATGATCCCTCAAACAGATCAACTAGATTTCAAATGGATGCAAGATTTGTTGCATGCAGCAGAACAAGTGGGAAAACATACCTTGCAGTGTGGTTTTGATTCTTTGGAGGCCTCATGTAGAGAAGCAGTCACAGGTTCTGTAATACGTAGACATGCTTGGCTAAAAGAGCAGACTTTACCAGAACATGTCAAAGCAAAGTTACTGGATGCTCCACTGCAAAAGGATGCGTTATTTGGTGTCAAGGCAGAGGAAGTTTTAAAGAAGATGGAAGAAAAGGCAAAATCAACGCAAACAGTTAAAGATTTTTTATAGGTACAACCACCTCGCTTCAGCAGAAACTGGCCATCAAAAAACTGGTCCTTTCCTGCTTCAGACAGACCCCAAAGGGGCAGGTACAGACGCCCTAGGGGCAGAGGCCA
Source organism: Protopterus annectens (assembly GCF_019279795.1). Taxonomy (NCBI): domain Eukaryota; kingdom Metazoa; phylum Chordata; order Ceratodontiformes; family Protopteridae; genus Protopterus; species Protopterus annectens. The sequence goes on along the minus strand of NC_056729.1, from coordinate 654,904,713 downwards.
GGCACAGGGTACCTTCAGGCCTAGACAATGGCAAACAACAACTCAAAGAGGGAGAGACAACAGAGCTCAACCCTTCAGAAAACAAACTCAATGACTTTCCTCTTCGCCTGCCAAGAAAAATTGCCCAGGCAGCACCTCTAGGAGGAAAACTGGCTCTTTTCCCACAAAATTGGCACATCATAACAAAGGACAAATGGGTTCTGGATATTATTACCCGAGGCTACAAATTTCATTTTCACACTTTACCACGGATGAGAGGCATGCCAAATCTGCCAACAAACCAATGGGCAGAGGCACAAAAGCAAATTTCAGCTCTCATGAACATGAAAGCAATTCAAAAGGTACCTGCAAAAGAGCAAGGTCAAGGATTTTACTCGACTGTTTCTAGTACCAAGAAAGGACAAAGCCTGGAGACCCATCTTAGACCTTTCAATTCTAAACACGTACCTGGACATTCCCAAATTCAAAATGCTCACACTACAGCAGCTTCTTCCCATGCTGGGCAAGGAGTCGTGGCTGGTAACGTTGGACCTCCAAGAGGCATACCTGCATTTCCCTATCAGACAAGATTGCAGAAGATACCTCAGATTTTTGGCAGGCACAACGCATTATCAATTCTCTGCATTGCCCTTTGGCTTATCTACTGTGCCCAGAGTATTCACGAAATGCCTGGCATCAGTAATTGCATACTTCAGACAGCGAGGAATACAAATTTATCCATATCTGGATGACTGCCTGATCCAGGCGGACAGCAAAGACATCCTACTACAGCATCTGGCATTTGTAACAAAGTTGCTAAGTTGCCTAGGGTACACAGTAAACAAAAAGAAGTCAAAACTAATACCCTCACAAGAAATAATTTTCCTGGGTGCCAGCTTGAATACAACGGCCCAGATGGCTTACCTCACGCCAGACAAGCAAAAACAACTGGTTCAGTACTTCAAAAAGATGGCAACTTCTACCCAGCTCACTGCAAGGAAATTCCTGCAGGCATTTGGGGTACATGGCATCCTGCATTCAACTAATTGAATATGCAAGGCTGCATATAAGAAAACTACAATGGTACATAAAAAGTGTATGGTCCCAACACAGACACAGCCTCGAAGCAACTATAACTCTCATTCCCTGCCTTCAAAAAGAGTTTCTATGGTGGGCTCAAGCATGCCAAGCAAACAAGGGCCTTCCCTTTGTCTCACCTCCACCAAACCAAACCTTGACAACAGATTCATCAGACTACACCTGGGGTGCACACATGGCAGGACAATGCATACAGGGCCAATGGTCTGCAAACCAAAGGCAACTACACATCAATCAAAAGGAGATGCTAGCTGTAAAAAATGCACTAACAGCCTTCAAGGACTTTTTGCATCCAGGACAACTTCTAATAAGGATGGACAACACCACAGTTATGTGGTACATAAACAAACAAGGAGGGACGCACTCCTACCCACTATGCAGACAGGCAATGGACTTGTGGAACACAGCATTAACTTACCAAGTACAACTGCAAGCACAATTCCTGCCAGGAAAAGAAAACATTTTGGCAGACAAATTAAGCAGAAATTTGACAGACCCTCACGAGTGGAGACTACACCCACAAGTATTCTCAATGATAACTCAAAGGTGGGGACCACCAGACATAGATCTGTTTACCTCAACCAACAATTGCCAGCTACAAAAATTTTGCACAAGGACTTACCATCCCCTGGCCTGGAAAGTGGATGCCCTATCATTCAGTTGGACAGCATTGTCAGTCTACGCCTTCCCACCTCTGCCTCTACTCACCCAGGTATTACTGAAAACAAGATCAGAGAGATCACAGATGATCCTCATTGCCCCGGACTGGCCACGTCAACACTGGTACCCACTACTACGAAACTTGACTCACAGCCCTCCATGGATCTTACCTCAATTCCCTCTGCTGTTAACCCAACAAAACTCTCAGATCCTTTACAGTCAGCTAAGGACCTTAAATCTAGCTGCATGGAAAATACCTTAAATTATCAAACAACACTTCTCTCAAAGGATGTCCAGAATGTCATTTTGGAGACCAGGAGGCCCAGCACCAGAAAAACTTATTTAGACAAATGGAAAAGATTTTGTGTATGAAGCCAGGCCAGAAGCCTAAATCCTGGCATCCCAAATATTCCGCACATACTCCAATATCTAACTGAGATGCTACACAAAGGCCTTTCTTTCTCATCCATAAAGATCCATGCTTCAGCCATTTCAGCTCAATATGATACGGTTCCTCCCATTTTCTCTCATCCTTTGCTAAGGCAGTTTCTCAGAGGGGCAAAAAATATAAGACCCCCCAGAAAACCACCTACTCCAACTTGGGATTTAAATTTTGTTCTGGAAAAGTTAACACTTCCTCCTTTCGAACCAGCCTTTTCAACAGAGCTTCAATACTTGTCATGGAAGACAGCCCTGCTGCTGGCCATCACTTCAGCATGTAGAGTCCCAGAACTGCAGGCACTTATGGCAGTGGAACCTTTCATCATTTTCCATCAGGACAGAGTATCTTTACGCACCAACCCTTCCTTCATGCCAAAGGTAGTATCCAGTGTGGCTCTCAATCAGACCATACACTTGCCCACCTTTTATCCAAACCCACAGAATAAAGGAGAAAGACTTCTTCACTCTTTGGACATTCACAGACAGTTATGTTACTATTTGGACAGGACAAAGGCCTTCAGAAAATCTGACCAACTCCTTGTATCCTATGCACCAGGCTCAGAAGGAAAGGCTATTTCAAAACAGACCATCTCCAAATGGATAGCACATTGCATCCGCTTTTGCTACTCACACCACGGGAAAGCAGTGCCTGCTAGTATTAGGTCTCACTCCACCAGAGCTACAGCAACCTCAGCAGCCTTCCTCCAAGGAGTCCCAACAAAGGACATTCTGGAGGCATCTACCTGGAGTTCAGTGCACACCTTCACCAAGCATTACCACCTTCCTCTGTACTCAAAAACCAGAGCTGGGTTTGCCACTGCAGTTCTGCAGGGCATCTTAGCTGCACCTAACCATAGCTTTGGGACTCTACCCAAGTGTGATTACTGCAGCAGCATAGCACAGTTTTGTACCTACCATAAATGTAGATGTTCGAGTGGTTATGCTGCTGCAGTCCAGGTTACCCTCCCTCCATCCCGTCTACCTAACAAGGCTTTTCTTATACCTCCATGTACTTCAACCTTTGGGATGCATGTCTGTATGGTGTATTTGCTTACAACTAGTGCCATTACTTTGCACTAAGGTATGTTTTGCAAGCTTCTTATTTTGCCTTCTTAGTTTGGGGCACCTGACATCTGGGGCAAGAAAAACTGAAGAAAATGGTGGAGGCTGCCTCTTTTATACCCCTGCCGCACTGACGTCAGGGAAGAAGCGACGACAACCGACGCCGGACCAAGGCTTTGGAATTCAGGCCGACTGCAGGACCGCCTGACGGCAGGATAACCCAAGTGTGATGACTGCAGCAGCATAACCACTCGAACATCTACATTTATGGTAGGTACAAAACTGTACTATATCATGCCAGTTCACTTTGTAATTCATGTAGAACACAGCCAGGGATATTGTCAGGTCCCATGGAAGCTGTATTCTTGGCCTTAGACAATGCACCTTTAACCTATGCTGCAATAATGCAAGGTGCCTAGCATTCTTCTTGCATTGAGATTGGTCCTTTGGGTGCAGGGTAAAGTTGGCACTGAATCTGTCTGCCAGTATGTTGGCCATATCTTTTGGCTCAGTATTGGAGGTACCATTGTGCAGTAGCTCAGAGCAAATCTGGGTATTGCCATGGAGATTCTTGATATAACTAAAGATGGCTTTGTGGTTGTTTTTAGTGTCTGCTGCAATTCTGCCTACATAGCTGGCTTTAGAGGTTTTGATGAGGGATCTCAGTTTTTTTGTTGAGGCTAATAAGGGTATTTTTCCAGACTTTGGAATTCACTTTTTTTCTGCAACAGTTTCTTCCTTCTGTTGTAGAGTTTATTAATGGCAGGGGACCATGAGACTTGGTTCCTTTTTTTGGAGGAGAGCGTCTTGGTTCTGTTGGGAAAGGCTGGTTCCCTGCATTTATGAACATGTTTGTACAGTACATTGGTGTATGATTCGGCAGTCATGCATCTATTTTCCACTGGCATGGGTGCCATGAAGTTAGCCACCTCTGTTTTTAGGGGTCCAAAGTCAGCTTTGGAAAAGCTTTTCATGGTAGATACCTTTGCGGGTTGTGTGGGTGAGATGTGGATTTCCATGGTGATTAGTTTGTGGTCGGATCTGACCAGGGAGGAATTGACTATTGGTGTAGAGCAACGGTTGCCCATGTTAGTAATAACCAGGTCAAGGATGTTGCTTCCTCTAGTGGGGGTAAGAATGAGCTGGTCCAGGGCATTGGAAATGATGAATTCAAGGAAGCGTTGAGCCAGTGCATTGGTGCTTGAGTAGTTTTCCCAATTGATGGAGGGGTAGTTGAAGTTTCCTAGTATGAGAGTGTTGGGTTGGACTTTGATAGATTCCAGGGTGCTTAGGAACATGGAGTGAGAGTTTAGTGACATGGTTGGGACCTATAGCAGGCTATGACCTGGATCACAGTCTTACCCAATATTAGTTGTACCTGAAGTATCTCAGATGCATTATACTGGGCTGCTAGTCTGGAGGTGCGCATATCCTTTATGAATATGGAGACACCACCGCCTTTGGAGCTTCGGTCCATGTTTCGGGGCTCAAAGGTGTGGAATGAGTTGTAGCATGGCAACACGGGGGTGCTTTCTGCCACTTTAAACCAGGTCTCGGTTACAGCAAAAATGTCGATGTTCTACAGTTTGAGGAGTGCGTCGATTGAGTGCATTTTGAGATTTAGACTTCAAGCATTGAGCAGCATGACCCTCAGATTGCATTTATTTATAGCTATTACAGTGGTAATTTGGTCTTTGGAATACCACCTAAAAAGGCACTATAGGAGTGGCAAGAGCCTTAGCCAGTACCTGGAAACCCAGGGGTGACAGATGCATGCCATCTCTGGCAAAACATCAAGGTCTGTTAATTATGTCATCACAAGCAGACAGATATTGGACCCCCTTAGAATGACACCAGAAACTTAGCCAGTTGTTGAAGTCAATCATTGTTTGTTTGTACTGCGGTATCATTTTGTGTGATGGTAGGATACTGCTCTGGGCAAGTGTCATATCTGCCTGGGCCACATAGTCTGAGATCTCCACCATGTCTCTTTTCATGTAGTTCAGGGAGGTGCATCTCAGGTCATTCACACTCACATGGACAATGACAGAGTTATACTTGTACTTGTTGTGGAGTGACCAGAGTGCATGTTATGTGTTGGTTCTGGCACCTGATAGACAGCTGACTGTTACCTTCTCCTTATTCAACCTAGTGAGGAGGACATCTGTATGCCTCACTATTGAGTCACCTATGATTAGTGTACTGGGAAGGTGCTTAGCCTTAGGGGCTTAGGTTGAGGGGCACACTGTGGAGGTGAGCTGTGTGTCCTGTGGTTTATGTTGCTTTATTTTGGTCAAGTGCATTTCTGTCTTGGAGGTCTCTGCTGTTTGGGTAAATTTCTATTGAGTGGTTCTACGAAGGTGGGTGTGTGGTTTGTGTTTTTATGTAAGAGCTGTGATAGTGAGTGTTCTGGAGGATGTTGTGTTCCATGTGGTGTGGTGCAGGTGTTGACCTTCTCCTTTTGACCAGCTAGTCCGGTCTTGGCTGGAGAGTGCATAGCTTCCAGTGTGGTGATATAAGTGCATCTCTCACAAGTCTGAGTGTTGGGAGGTAAGAGCAGAGGATTGTGTGTGTACGTATTTTTTCCTATACACACATATCACCCTACATCATTTCTTCCACACACACACATTTCCCTACATCATTTCTTACACCCACACAGTTCCTTGATTGCACTGAGCTGTCCAGGGTGCTGAAGCCTGAAATACTCTTGTAATTTACTTCAAAACTAAAAAGTAAAAAAAAAATGCTATTTAGTCACGTTTCTCGATGCACTGGGCTGTCCTGGGTGCTGAAGTACTCTCTAGTGCTTAATGAATCCAACCCACTGAGTGCAGGTGTTGCATTGCTGACTTCCCACCTACATTCCTCAACCACTCAGTCAATAAAAATTGAAGGTGATAGCAACTGATTACTATTAATAATTTTTGATACATTTACATAACTACAGAATTACTGTTGTATTTATTTAAAAAACTAAAAAGTAATAAATAAAAAATATAAGTAAAAAAAGATTTTTTAAATAAAGAATGCTTCTTATTCAGTCACGCTAAAAAGTAAAAAATAAAGAAAAAGACTGAGCGCTACAAAATAAATACGGGCTGATTTCAGAAAAACATTTGAGGTTGGTTTTGCTGATTCTGGTAAAGAAGTAGCAGAAGAAGTAGCAGGAATCAACAAAAACAACTTCAATTGTTTTTCAGAAATCATGTTGCCTGTGTTTCTTTTGTAGAGTTCTCAGTCTTTTTCCTTATTTTTTACTTTTTTTAGAGTGACTGAATAAAAAGCACTCATTATTAAAATATCCTTTTTTACTTATATTTTTATATTTTATTACCCTGTTTTTTTTATTTTAGTTATTGCTGGTGCATAATATGAAATACTTATTGGGTGGTGCATCAAGATCTTCAATTAAATGCACATGTTCCTGTGAAATGTAATTTCTGTCTAGCCTAGTTTTTATATCTTGGGGAGTAGTATGTAAATTCACTCCAAACTCCTGTTACTGAATTCACATCTTCCATGCCAAATATTTTCATAAATTTCTTCCAGACTCTACTCTCCTTTGTTATACTTTCCCTTCTGGGCCCCCAGACACATCTTCTCTGCTGCAAATCAAAGTTCAGTCCCTACCTATAAGTAACATTCCCTGCTAAAAATTGATTATTTCTCCCACAGTTTTCTTAAGCTCCATTATAGATAGTTTTGGTGGAATATAAACATATGCTAGTGTAATCCTCCTCCCTTGCCAGTGGCCCCTTAGCACTGCAAATCTGCCATTATTATCTTTTTTTATCCTCTTCTATCACTATTGGAGCTCTTCTTGCAATTAATATAAGTACTATTATTTTCCGTGTCCCAGATATTCCACTGAATAACCATCCTGAAAACCTTTCTTTATCAAATTCACATATTCAGTTTTTTTCCAAGTGCGTCTCCTGTAACATAGCTATTTGCACTCTGCATTTTTAATATAGTTCACAAGTCTTTCTTTTTTGTAGTTATATGTGGGACCATTCACATTTAAAGACATTACAGAAAGTATCATTGTATTAAAAAGTTATTATTCCCACCTTGTATTTATATCTTTTTTGTTAAATGTCTAGTTCCAGCTTTTGTGTTACACGTATACACTGTTTGGCAGGTTGAAATTTTATGTAGTTGTTTCTTGTCATATCCATTTGAGTCTGTCACATCTTACAAAACATTTTTTGACGGACCTCAAACAAAAAAAAAAAACAAACCTCCAATGCCCCCCTAAAATCTATTAATGTAATACTAAGAAACAAAATTATATACAACTTCAGTATTGAAGTTTTACCCTCCTAATAGGAACAAATGTCCCACACTGACAGCCACACTCATAGAATTCCGATAACCTAAAATAAAGGTTATCCATGTTAAGCCACATGGTGCAGCCTCTGCTTCTACTAAGTACTAACTGGTTTTGTATTGTCTTTATAGCTCTCCCAGTTGGAAAAACCCCAGAATGCTTTCAGACAACATTATCTCCTAGCCAGTTTCTCTTTTCTTTTTTTCCCCTAGACATTCACTCTCCACCAGACTGTAACCGATTTCTCTTTATCAGATTGTCTCCATGGAGACATGAGAACAAGATAGTCAATTTCTCTTTATCAGATCATTTCCATGGAGACATGAAGGTCAGATACCGAATTGCCACTAAGCTAAATTAATGTGCTAGAAAAAAACTCATAATATTCAATATTCTTTTTCATTTGCTTGCTTTTTCTTAAAACGTGCTATTAAATCAGTCGAACCTTAATCCAGTCATTCCCCCCATGCAAGAATGAGGAGAAACGCATTATTTTTTTTTCTTTTTTTACCAGGCTTGTTTTGTTTTATTTTTATTTATATATTTTTTTGCATTTCTTAAAACTGAACAAGAAGAAAGAGAGAAGGGGAAGGAAAGGGAACAAAAAAAAAACAGCAGCACATGTTTACAGTCCCCTTTACATTTAAAAATAACTGAGAAAACGTAACTTTATTGCACTGAAAGAAACCATACACCACACAAATAGTAGTTTTAAGAAAAAAATGTTTTATTTGCTTACAGTTAACTTTCTCCCCTCTCTTCCCCTCCCCAAAATATTTTTCTGAACTTTAATGACATGAAGTAGGGCATATAATTTAGAGTCCCCCACAAGTCCAACGTATTCTGAAAAAGTCCAATATTTCCAGATTTTCTTGTTCTGTCATATTTCACAAATATAATTATTGCATTGTAATCCTATATTAAGTTACTAGTTTTATTACTGCTCATCTCCATCTCCCAAATTCTGTGTCTGCTTCATTTCCAATTTACTCTTGATTCTTCTAGTCCACTCTTTTGATCCCTTTCTTCTCTCCAATGTTTTCAGATGAAACAGTGGAAAAAAGTTTCACAGATGCAGTATCTCTGTGGTCTTTATTACAAGAAGAACAAGAAGCAGAATCTCCTTCTGTGTTGCATCTCACTTTTCGTTGGACAAACTTTTGTATTTTCTCCTTAGCATGTACTTCATCAAAAATTAAAAATGATGTTGTCTCTCCAGGGAAAAATGTCTTGAAGACAGCTGGGTACAGTAGTATGAATCTCACGTGCGCCTCAACATTCCCTGAGTACTTGAATGAATTTACTCTAGTCAAGGTCATCTTAGTCATGAGACTATATTGTGCTGTGTCACAGAGCCATCTAAACTTCAGTGATGTGAATATTTGTGCAGGGTCACATTTGCTTTGCTCTGCAGAATTTTAATTAAGTAAGAGAACAGGTTGGTGTAACTGTGATACATACTCTGAGGTGACTACCATAGAAAAATATTTTTCCTCCTGGATGCGGTAACCTCTGAGCTGACTGTGTTTATTGTGGGGGTGCAGTAACCTGCATGGTGAGTGGGAATTCAGTAGGCTGAAAAAAAAAGTCCAACGTTAAGAAACTTCTTTATTAAAACAACAAAACTTTCGGGTCTACACTCTTCCTCAATGTGAATGCAAAACACATGAAATAACTCAATTTAAACAGGAGCAAATCACATCATGTGACTACAGCCAGCTCATCACATGAGTGCCATTTAAAACAACAGTCACCTGTAACATATACAAAACTTTTTATTTATATATATATTTATATAAATCACGTAAAACTCTGAGTTTACTTTGTTGCAATTTAACCAGCACAGGTTTGATGGTCACAGCGGTATTAAGGCCAGGTTTAATATCAACTCCTAGTTTCAATATCCAGCTATATTCCTTGTTCTCTAGTATATTATTTATATTACCTCCCTCGATGTCTTTGCCCACCATTTCTATGACCCTAAACCTAAAAATATGGTCAGTATGGTGGACAAATACATCTTAACGTTGGACTTTTTTCTTCAGCCTATTGAATTATTCCAGTTTTACAGCAGTTACCTTGGTCTGCCAAGTGGGAATTCAACCCATGCTGAGTTTTGCTATTTTATGTTTGGAGGAAGTAGTTGTGTGGTAAGAATTAACATCAGTTGTCAATACCAATCATTCTGCAAAGAGCTGAAAGTGATATGTCATCAACATTGCTGTTAATGAAGGCACTGTCATAAGCCTCCCATGTTTTGCAGTCATTCTGAAGTAAAACTAGCATAAGTGTAGCGTATGTCACTGGCCTAGAGAGGTGAAGCTTTGGCTACAGCTTGAGTGACCTGAGCTTGACTAATGGTCCAGACATATGAGAGCTAGGGCAGGGAGAGGGGGACAGTGGTCTCCACCCAGCTTATGCTGCCTCTCTGTACAAAGATGTGACTATGACCAGCAAGGCTCATAGGTTCATAGGTTGGTACGAGGCTATCGGCCTGTGGCCTGTACAAGCCTAGCCATAACAATTCCCTGGATATTTCTTCCCACAATATTTACTTCTCTGGACCCCTGTCTAGCAGGGCAACTGACATGATCCCCGGGGTAAATTTCCTATCTTCCATCCAATCATCAAGGTTCCTTTTGAAGAGGGCCAGGGAGGCACTCTGCTTGACATGTATGGGCAGTCTATTCCAGAGTATGGGGAGTCTCTGGGTCAGGAACCTATCCCTCCAGCATGTTTTGTTCATTGTTATGACAAGGTTTAGATCCCTGGAGTGTGTGGCTCTGAGGGATTGGGAATTCTTTAAATGGAGCATGTCCAGCAGCTCAGGGCTTGACATGGCCTTGTATGTTAAGCAGAGATCGCCTCTGAGTAGACAATATGCCACAGAGTATCGCTGGAGTTTTTTTAGATGGTCAGTATATGGCATCTGCTTTAGGCCTGTGATTCTTTTAGTGAGGTATTTCTGTGGCCTTTCCAGCTGTTGCAGATGTCTTGTGAGGTACATACCAAACGGGGCATTATACTCTATAATGGATCTAATGAGGGATGGGTAAAGTGGGACAATGACCTCCTTTTTTCTGGATGAAAAGTCCTTAGTGATGAGGTGTGCCACATAGAAGGGTTTCCTGACTGTTGTGACGATGTGGTTATCAAAAGTGAGACCACTGTCCACCTGTGTCCCTAAGTCTCTCATTACACGTTTGATGTTAAGTGTGCTGCCACCTATGTGGTAATTCATGGGTACATGTTTTTTTCCAAAGGGGATAACTATACATTTCTTGGCATTAAGCTTGAGCCCATGGCTCTGGCACCAGGCATCTGTTTCTGTAAGTCCCTTTTGTAGAATATCCACATCATTTGGGGATTCAATAATGGCTCCCAGTTTACAGTCATCTGTGAACTTTGTTAGCCAGAGTCCCTTAGTGTTGGCCTGTACTTCAGAGAAGTAGATGCCAAACAAGAGTGGTCCCAGGACTGAACCCTGAGGTACTCCACTTGTCTGGAGCTGGATTTGGAGTCGGCTACTTTTACAGTTCTGTCAGTAAGCCAGTTGCAACCCATCGAGTGACATAGGGATTTATGCCCAGCTTAGTAAGTTTATCTATGATTCCAGAGTGGGGGATGGTGTCGAAGGCCTTGGCGAGGTCCAGTTAGGATGTGTGGACCGCCTTACCCTCGTCCATAGCTCTGGAGACTGATTCGAAGAAGTCAGTCAGGTTCAGGAGACAATATCGGCCCTTCACAAACCCAAACTGGGTGGGGTCCAGTGTTTGAAGGTTGCCAATGTCTTTGTTTATAAGTTCCATGATAATGCATTCCGTTCCATGCCCTCGTAATAATAGCCCCTTTAGGTACATGTTGGGGAGGGAGCACACACTAAGTCTGAGGAACATAGGCAGCTGTTGCAGTGGAGCAAATGCTCATGTTACCATCAAAGGTGGGGTTAGGCCATAAAAATGGAAATAATCTTGTTGCTAGGGTGCTGACAAGATCACAAAGCACAGCGAGACTTAAATGAGCTATGTAGTATTTGACTGAAAATGATTGTGTAGATTATAAGTGGTGTATAATGTTTGCAGCTGGGAGTGTTTCTGTATGGATTGTTATGTAAAAGCTTGCAACTAGGATTGTGTCGGTGTGGTTTGTTTTCATTTATATAAATGTATGATTACTTATGTTGTTATGTGATGGTTTAATAAAGATGTTTCTTGTTTAAGAAAACAAATAAAGGGCAGGAATTGAATAATTTATGTAATGTTGCTTAGGTTATATGATATATAGCAATATATGTGAAGTATGATGTTTATAAACGTGAACTTGTTAATACAGTTTGATTACATTTATGTAAATGTAAATTTGCCTGTGTCACAAGTGATAATTCAGTAAAGGTGTTTTAAGAAAGAAAAAAAAAGCACATTCATGGCTGGCAGGATGATGGCCTTCCCCTATGCAGGGTATGTCTAACTGAGTGGAGACTTGATAGTTGGCAGGCATGAGGAAAAAATGACACCCCCTCCCCACAAAAAAAGGAAAAGCACAAGTTATTTTCTTGTATAGGTATGCCGGCATCAAGTAATGTTTGTAAAGTATTGTTTTAATCATGGTGAAAAAATGAAAAGCTTAATTATATTATATAAAACCTGTAAAACCACATAGGTGAAGATTGCTAGAAAAAAATCAGTAATAATTATGTTGTGTGCTACAGCAGGTACTTAAAATGACAAAGTAACAGGACCAAATGCTCATTGTCGACTAGTAGATAATTTCTTTATTTCTGTGTAATTTTCAGAATTTGACAGACTGTTGATTTTTACCACAGAAAATAAGGACTGGTTAAAACTTTCTTAATTTCCACGATAAGTGGGGAAGGTATCATATTCTGTGCTGGATAGAAAAAGAACTGTACTACCTTACACTGGGGTTCTGCATGAAGAATATCAGAGCCTGGGGCTGCAGGAAATTTATAGCAAAGTATAGGCACAAAGATCTGATTTACGATACTAGATAATCAGTTAGGTGAATAAGACGTTATATGCGATGCTAGATAGAGGAGTTGTAAAAAGAGGTAGTGTAGTGCAGTATGGATTTATTTGCAAGAAGGGAAAAGAAAGCAGTGTTGGCTTTGTGTAATAAGCTGTATTTGAAGACAGGATCAGTCTGTCTGGTAATGCACTGGAATTTGACATTTTTTCAGGTAAACACCCTCTGCCAGCTGAATGCTTACAGTACAGTTTGATCTCATTTTCTTCTAACTGATGTTGCTCTGGTTGATATCTTCATCACATCCTGTGAAGATGAAATGGCAGTATTTCATGTTTTACCACAGTTTTCTGTTTATTTTCCAGCTTATTTCGAACATTTCAATGTACTTGTGTGCAATCACGGTTGGAATTATGTCTTACTATATGGCTGACCGCAAGCACCGCAAAGCTTTCCTGGAGGCACGTCAGTCTCTAGAAGTGAAATTAAATCTAGAAGAGCAGAGCCAACAACAGGTAGGGCAGTGATTCTGTGTTTAATATGTCTGCAGTAAAAGACTGAATGATATGATTAGAGCTTAATACTAGAAGTAAGCATGACTCAGTCTGTACTGCATAAATGTTGTTTGCTTTATGGCTGTAGTGTTCATTGGAAATAACCTCAGTGCTATTGGCTTCAGTTTATAGAAGCTGTTTTACAGTACCAAAGCCATCTGTGTAAGACTAATACCTGTTGCTATACCTGAACTTGTGAAGTGTTTGACAATCTGAAGTTAAAACACTTGGATACACAAGTTGATTGTAATTATTTATTTGTTCCTCGATTTCTGCTTGTGCACTGGTCAGCTGTAATGCAAGTATTGCTGCACTATGCATCATCAGAAGGCAGTGATTCATGTAATGATTAACACTTTGCTTCTGTGAAGAGAGTTCTTTAATAATGACCATCTCAAGCCAAGTCCTTGACTCTGTTTCCCATTTTGATCTAATCTGAAAAGCTGCTTATTTTGTCTCACTCTCCTATCTGCAGTGGAGACTCGTACTGTTACAGTCTGCTGTTTTGAACTGAATGTTGCCTTTGTGTTGAGTCCTGTTTCCCACTTTGCCTCTTAGTCAGGAACCTACAGATATACCACTATGTTGATGTTTTCTGACTGACTTTACTGTCCACAGTGGGCATAGCTCAGCAGGCATTTTATTAACATGAAGAGGAAAAAATAATTCATCAATGAAAGCACAGTGCTTGAATAGTACAAGCAAATAGTAATATGAACCTTCACTATACATTTTTTTGATAAGCAGATCATAGCTGTGTAATGTTGATATTAAATTTGCCAGCATCATTAAATGAAGCCACTGGGATCTGGCAGAGTTGTGCCACCATCTGTCCAGTCCATATTCTAGAACAGTATAGGAGTTCACCGTTCATGTAAAAACTAGTATAAGTACATAAATAAATTGCGTCAGTCAGGTACACCATGATAGACCGTGCTGTGTCATACTGTTCCTTCACTGTTGTTTTGCTAACTGTTGCTGAAGATTTTCTTTTCTATATCATTTTGTTTGTATAATTCCTTACAGATTCCAAAGTGCAAGTCTTTCTCTGTGGTTCCCAAACTGCAGTGTAGTTTTTCCTGTCCTGGGTTGTACAGATATTTAATGTAGCTTTATGTTATAGCTGTTGCAATGTATATTTTTTGCTAATTGTATTTTGTGAGCAAGTTGTTGTAAAAGTTCTTGTATGGCTTCTCTAATCTCATACTGTCAGTTTTAAATACTTTTTTTTTAATATCTAGTGCTCCCAGCAATGTGTCCAACAGTCCTGTAACAGTCCTGGTTTACTTTCTTCTCATCTCCTTAATAGTTGTTTAGCTTACCAGCTTGATACAGTGGTGGTGTAATTGGGGTTTAGATATGTTTTAACACTTGTAGAAATAACTGATGCCATCTCCCAGGTTGGATGATGGTCTAGAAAAACAAATAGTAGGTGCAGTATAAAATATATATTATTATTGTAATTATGTTACCAGTTTGTAATCAAAATTTTTCACCCCTAAGTAAAATCAGATGGAATTTGAGGTAGGCCCATTCCTGTGTACACAAGGGACCGTGTGTCATTAATCATCTTAGTTACAGGGAACTTCAGTGAATTACAGGGCATGCATAAGAGATATCACAGGTGCCAGCCTTGTGTATCTTAAACCATTTCCCTGACATCAGGTTACAACCTGTGGCGGAGTCTGTCAAACTTCCTAGGACACCAGAGGGAAAAACCAACAACATGTGAGACATCTGTAAAAGAACCTATTTTCCTGAGGTCCTGGGCTCCATAGATTGCACTCGTTTTGCTATCAAAGCAGCACCTGCTCCTGAAGGTTGAAGATATTCATTCCCTGAACTGCCTGGATGCCCATAAAGCCCACAGCATTATTTATAATTTGTCTGTGTGCCCCCCAGGCAGTGCACACAGTTCACATATATAGCAGACATCTGTATTATACCAGTGGTTCCTGCAGGAAAAATTCCCATCAGTGGTTGCCCAAATATTCTGGATAGACAGGTCTATACACACAGGATACCATGCATGCTGGAAGCAGACCACAAATAATATGTGTTTTGCAGGCAGCGCCAGATATGCCGTAGAGTCCTGACTCCAAAAATCAAACGCTCAGACCATGCAGGAAATGTTTCATAATTCAGCCCATGCTGGAAAGCAGATTGTACTGGAGTGAGTATTTAAACTAATGAAGTGTCACTTCCGGTGGTTAGACACCTTCGAAGCAGCAGTGTAGTCCAGCTGGAGTAGCAGGAGCATATCATGACAGGACCTATCATATAAGTCACAGCAGCAACAGTAGAAGGACGGGTGAAGAGTTGGGAAGAATATACAGCAGAGCCAATGCAAAGGCTAGTGCAGTACATTACATCCCTGGCAAAGAGGAGGTGTGTTGCTCACAACTATGAGCCTTAGCACAGGCAACACAGGATAAAATGGTGCATGTAGTATCACACCCAGGCTGTGCATGACAGTACATGGACAGTCCACACTGTGCATCAGATTTCAGCATACCACAGCTATTGTTACTTGTATAGTTGGGGGGACAATGGTGATGGTGACTGCAACACTGTAGTATAGGGTAGGGTAAAATGAGGTTAACATGGTAGTCAAATATTTTGGGAGGGTATAGGGAGTCATTTGGGAATTGGCATAATGGCCAAGGTATTTCTTTCACAGGCAGAAAGTGCAGGTTTGAGTCTCACTAAGGGAAATTGGTTAGGCTATAAATGGTCCACAAAGGCAGTTAGCCTAGTACTTACCCATGAATCTATGAGTCATATATCTCATCCATCAGTGGTGGGGTTCATTTGCCTTACTGTGACAATTGCTGTTGATGACTGGGTCAGCGTTAGATGTTGGGTCTGAATTTGACCTGTGGCAGAGAGGGGTTAAAACTACAGGTCCTTGCAGCTGCATCCTAAGGAGGCTTCCATATGTTGATCCCAATGAATGACACTGCCCTTGACAAGGGGTGGCTAACTGTGTACCCACCCACAGGCAGTAACAATGTCATCCCACCAACAGTCTGTGTAGTCTGATCTGGAATGGCATGTCCTCAGCCCATTGGATCCAGACCCTCCTACAGCCATGGACTGCATGGCCTGTGGATGCAGACCGAATGGAAGTGGCAATGTTTCTCCTGGATACATCTATAGAGCAACATTTGCCACTGGTGACTTAGCAGCATTGTTTGCTGCCTGTCCTATTGTTGCATACCCTACCATAAAGCATAGAGCACACTCATCATCTCCACAGTGCTGTGTGTAGCAATCCCACATGCTGAGATTACTGACCTGCAAATCCACTGGCTTATTTTAAGTATTGCAGATGTATCAAGAATACTGCTTGAGTCATGGTATTGCCACACATTACATGTCTCTCTCATAGGAGATTACTAGGTTAGCAGATGAAGAGCTCTTACAAACCTAGCCATTATTACCCATATTTTACTCTATTTTGATCTCTAAGGGATAGAGGATGGCTAAGGTTTGTGCCTATAACTTTGAGTATTTTACAGACTGCCCCTGTTTATAAGGGACATGGGCGCTTCCCAGGAGTGAATTTATGATTCCCCATCCATTGATCCAAATTGCATTTGAAGAGGGTCAGGGAAGGGCTCTGCTTTATGTGAATACAAAGCCTGTTCCAGAGAAGGGGTAATCTCTGAAAGATGTCTGTCTCTCCAGCATGTTTTGTTCATGTCAAAGCCCAGGTTTAAATCCTTAGATCATGTGACGCTCATGCAGTTTGTCTTGTGAATGTGTAACTGGATTTAAGAGTGTCTTGTAGGTTAGGCATAGTTCATCCCTCAATAGTTGGCTGGAGACAGAGTAAAGGGATAGGGTTTTTAGTGGATCCGCATAGGATCTGTTATTTACACTTTTTTTTTTCCCCCTGTAGGAACTGTCACCAAGCAAAGTTCTCATTTTATCATTATAATCAGAAACGTTCATAATAACAAGTCCATCTCCTTTATCCATTGCCATTTGTAGGTTTGACTTTGATTACATTTCCTATTTGGATATAGAACTTACTAAGGATTTAAATCAGGCATGTTTTATGTATAACATCTTTCGTAAAAGTACTTTTACTAACCGCTATTTCCATTATGAAAGTTGGCATCTCCGCCACCAGAAAAAGGAAGTTGTCAAAGGGCAAATAGTGTGCTTGGCACGGATTATTTCTGAGGATGATGTGTTTATAACTGAATGCAAAGTGGTTATTGACATGTTCAGTCACCCTTTAGTTATGTTGGAAGAAATCAAGAACAAAGTTGTTAGCAAAAGACTGAATGGTATTTTTAGTCCTATTTTGGCAAAGACATCTTTTGCTACAAGAAAGGTTATACCATCTACTAGTACTAATCAATTGCATAACAGTTCTAAAATGTTTATTACACCTTTTTCAGTGAATAGTAAGGCAATAGCTGACTGTCTAAACCATTATTGGGGTATTTTTAATTCTGACGTTTCATTGATGGGAAAAATAGGTGATAAGCCATGTATTGTATATTGCAAAGATCAATCTTTTAAGAATTTACTTGAATATGGTTATAACCTGCGGTGGTGGTGCTGCGGTAGCATTGTTGCCTTGCAGTAAGATGCTGTCCGGTTCGATTCTCAGCTAGAGCATCATCTGCGTGGAGACATGCGTGAATGGGCATACCTTCATTGAAGGTTGTGCATCAGGGCTGGTAACTCGGCACGTAAAAATCAACTACCAAATCATTAGCGGACCGGAGTTCCGCTGTGGCGACCCCTAACCGGGAAAAGCTGAAAGACACAACAACATCAACTTGAATATGGTTATAGGATGGAAACTGGGTCCAGGAGATTGGATATGTTTAAATGTGGCATTGTAGCCAATGTAAATACATAAAAACTGGGGACACCTTTGTTGTGAAAGGTAAACAGTTTAACGTTACTGGCCACTTCTCCTGTGATTCTAGTTGTGTTGTTTATTTCGCATGTTGTGACTCCTGCCCAGCATTTTACATTGGGAAGACTAGTAGAAAGAGTATATGAGCATCTTAGAGATATTAGGAATTCCAAGAAGACTAATGTTTTATTTCAGCACATCGAAAATAATGGAGAGCATGTTTTTATTTTACTGTTTTAGATCAAATTGTGGATGATTCCCAGGGGTATGTGTCGGAGAAATACTTAGCCAAGAGTGAATTAAAATGGCAAATTAGGTTGAACGCCACATGCTATACTGGGTTAAATGATTGTGTGTCTATTTCTTGTATTTTAAGATTGAAACATTTAGCTAAGTGATGTTTATTAGGTTTAATTAGCTTTAGTTTAATTTAGCTGGGTCATGTGGTGGGTTTAATTAGTATTTAAATATTTTGTTTTATGGAATTGTAGTTCTGATGAAGTTCCCGTTAATGTAATGTTGAAACAAAAGTGCTTAACCTTATTTTTTTATTAAAGTTTTGGATAGTGTCCGCTGCCTCCAACCATTTTGTTCTTGCACTGCAGAAGTATTTGGAGGTTTCCTATGTTGTAATTTATCAGGTCCATGATTATTCTTTCCATGGCCTTGCATGTAAGAATAGTCAAACTTATGGATCTGTCATTTCTTGGGTCTGTTGATGGTCCCCCTTAATGCTGAGGGGTGATTGTTGCTGTCCTCCACTCCACATGGGAAAAGCCAGTCTGGAGGCTTTGGTTAAGTAGGGATCCTAGTGGGCTGGATAGGTCCTGTTTTAAGCTGTTTAAGAGGCATCCAGGGATATTGTCGGGACCCATCAAAGCCATGTTTTTAGCTTTAGAGAGCACAATGGCAACCCATTCTTTTGTGATAAGTGGTAGAGGAATGGCGGATGGTATTTCTTGGGAGATAACCGGAGGTGACGAGGAGGTGAAATTTCAACCGAATTTATCAGCCAGCAGATTTGTTATATCTTTTAGTAGGTGATGGCATCCACAACTAACTCCACACATTGTTGGGTGTTACCTCTAAGACTGCGGACATAACTGAAAATTGCCCAGTGGTTATACTTGGGTTGGGAGGCTATTTTTGCCTCATAATTTGTTCTTGAAGACTTGACTAGTCCCCTGATTTGCCTGTTAAGACTAATGAGAGAGTTTTTGCTCTATTGTGTGTGTTCTGTCTTATTTCTAGACAGGATTTTCTTTCTTTTGTTGTACAACCTGTTTATACCAGGGGTCCACCAGGGTGGCTTGTTTTTGCCATTTGTCCTAGGCTTATTTTGGTCTGGTACTGCCATGTCTATTCAGTTGTTTATGTAGTTGTACAGGGCTTTTGTGTATACTTCCGCATAGGCTTCTTTGATTCCTGGGTTTGGGAGAGCTTTGAAATTAGCTATGCCCTCACTTAATAGGAGGTAGTTTGCCTTAGAAAAGTTATTAAAAATTTTGGGGTTAGGTAGGAGTTCTAGTTTTATATTTATTTCAAGGAAGACCTCTTTGTGATCTGATCTGACCATTGAGGACATTCCACTTGGGGGGGGGGTGCAATGCTCTCCCAGATTTGTGAGTACCTGCTCTAGGATATTTGTACACCTACTGGGAGTGTAGACTAGATGCTCCAGTGCATCTGCATTAACAAAGTCTAGAAAACTTTGAGTCTGCATTTTAGTGGTCATGTATGCTTCCTAGTTAATGGAAGTTAGTTGAAATTACCCGTAAGTATGCTATTGGACTGAATGGTAAGTGATTCTAATCAATTTCAGGTATGAGGTATGCTTTTCCTAGTTCATGGTGGGCACCTGTTGCTAGTAAGAATATGGTAAGGGATTTTTCTTATGGTTAGCTGGTCATGGAGAAGCTCAAGCATGGCATGTTGTTTGACCAGTCTTGAGCTTATCCTTTATTTAGATGGATACACCTCCACCTTTTGTCCTGTGATGTGTGGTGGCTGGTTGGAATGTGTGAAAGGCATTATAGCTTTGCATTGCCAGAGTACTTTCCTTGGCTTTGAACCATGTCTTAGCAACTGCACAGACGTCGGCATTCTCCAGGTTGAGGAGAGCTTCCAGGGAGTGTAGTTTCTTGTTGAGACTCCTAGCATTGAGCAGTAATACATTTAGCTTATCCTGAGTAGATTTTGCTGGGTTGGAAGGTTTGTCTGTTTGGTAATGACAAAAAAGGCACTGTAGGGGTAGATAATGTTTGGACCACTATCCAAAAGCCTGGTGACAACAGGTGAAGACCATCCATGGCAAAGCAGCATGGCCTGTCAATCAGGTTCTTCCAGTTTGACAATCGAGTATTGTTAATGAGATAAAAGAACTAAAACAATATCTTTAGAAAAGGGAATGAGCAAATTACATGGAAATAAATGGATGTCATGGGAGCAGTACGTGCAGAATAATGTTCAGAAGGAGGAATGAGGTTAAGAAAAGCAGGAATTGTGCAGTGTGTGTAATGTTGAAGTGTATGACCGTTATAAAGAAAGAAAGCATATATACAATGTATAATGCATGAAAAACATTATGGATTGTTTTCTTTTCTGTTAATGGATGTGTGCCTATGTTTAAAGTGATAAGAAAGGTGGTAAAAACAATATTTGATTTTACTAAAGGTAGTAATTTCTAAGGAGGATTACTGCATCCAACCATGTAAGCTTTGTTACATAAGTTTTGAAAATTACAATGAATTATTTTTATCACATGTAAATTGTTGGGGGCTGTTGAGGACAAGGTTGGCACTGATATCACCAATAAGAAAGCCTTAGCAAAGGGGCATTACAGTATTGTTATAGGAATGTAGTATTGGTACACGTATGTGGGAGTTATAGCTATTCATATGTCATAACAAGTTTAGAGAACTGCATAAAATTATAACCTCCTTTTTAATATAGACTAAAGTGTATGTCATATTTTGCATAGTGAATGCAAAGAATGCGTACTATAGAGGATTATGATGAGGTCACCGATCATAACCCACGTATGTGTTTGAGACATGGATGCCAAGAAGTTTACCTCAAGAGCGAAGCTGGAGCGATGAATTTTTGCATCCATGTCAAGAACACATATGAGCAGTGAGACTCATAATTCGCTGTAGTGCATGGAGCTTTATCTGCTCCATGTAGTATTAGTTCGAATGAAAAAATCACTTAAGTATTTTACCTGCTTTGAAAGCCATAAAACAGTTGGCGAACACTGTTAGACTGGCAGTGTAATGCACTCTATTATGTTTACACTCACTTCAAGCCTGTCTACTGTCTAGATGTTCATAGAATGTCCAGATTATTGGTTCATATCTTTGGTCTCTTCCTCATAAAATCTGTGTTTTTTAAACAAACCATTGAGGAATGAAGTCACTAAGTAACGAGTTTCAGAGTTTACATCCTTCAGATTATATAGATGAATGCATCCTGTTATTCTACCAACTTTCTGAATTTTTTTACAGGAAGTTAGGGAAGGGTACTAACACTAGGCAGAAGCAAACGTTTTGTTCTGCCACTGTTATTTGCTAATCAGTACAGGCAGATTTTACAGCCAAGTGATAGACCCGACCTTAACAACATAAGCAGGCGGTGCTTAACAATTCTTAAGGCTGGGTTGTGTACTACTCTGGAGCTTAAGTGGTTTGTCTTTTTCCGAATATAGGAGTGTAATCACCATGCTCCATGCACTACATTATACAAATATATTACAATACAGTTGTCATACAAGGCAATTGTAGCTGTACAGTGAGTGCAAAGTAGGTTTCGTAAGTTTTAAGCTCCATGTAAACTCATATAATGTAATAGGCTAAAATTCAAATCAATTAAAAATGGCTTATTGCAAGCTAGGGTGTGTTGTGCATAGAATGTAACTGGATGCTTGACGGGCTTCGGGAGCTTCTTTAAGGAACATAGCCTAGGGGGAGTAGAGTTGGGGGTCCTGCTTCTGAAAGATACAGTCTGTTTTATAGTACTGCTCTTGCTGTTTATGCACGCTACAAATAAATAATGCTGTAAGAAAAAAAGGTGCATAGTTTATTTCCCAACAACTTGATCAGTCTCTTCTGTTACTTATTTTTGGCTGTCAGTTGTCACTGCTACCACAAAGTAAATAGGGAGTTATTCTCTAGCCATCCCTCCTTGTTCTCTTATTATTTTCCCTCCATCTCTCTCCATTGAGAAATGGATATTCTTAACCTCAGCTAATTCATTTTCCTTTTAACACTTCTTTACAAAAGTAACAGTGTTAAGCCTTGCCATGATCAGGAATTATTCAGCTTCTTCAATTCTTTTTATGTACAAGTGATAGTAAAAAAAATATTTTGTAACCCATATTAACTCTTTTTTTGCATTAAGACAAATGCCTCTTTGCTGAGTCTTGAAAGGTTTGTCATAAAAGCTTTTTTTCCAAGCAATGCCTCAAAGATGTGCTAATATCTTGCAAACCAAAAAATGCTACGGAAACTGCAAAAATATTCATAGAAACTTGGCTTCACATTGGCATTGATTTCAAAACTCCCAAACATCATCCTGATTTTAGTGTCCCGTTTAGGAAGTAGCAGAAGTCATACTGCAGTGCAGCTAAAATATTTCCAAAGTTTCACGTCATTAAATTTGTATGTAACATCCATAGCGTCAGGAACAGAGTCATGTTGCCTATTTTTCAGCTTTCTGGTAATACCTAGTAAATAGTATGTGTACTTTGTTTTATAGATTTTTTTTATATTACAGAAATATAGAAATTGAGCTTATGCTTTTTAATAATAATTGTAAATAACATTCAATCCCAGGGTTTCAGAAAGAACCCCCACCACACAGGTTAAGGGCTGTGGTTAACAAGCCCTGTTTACACAATGCGATACTAGCTTATTTAAAGACACATCAGCCACGGAGAGATAAGATCTCATTATCAGTTAATATGCTTGCTTTTGATTCGCTGTTAACTACAGCGAGTGCAGATCAGCACTTTCCTGTGGTAGTTAATAGTGACTGCCAATGCATCGTGTTATTACCGGTACCACAATTCCTCTCCTATACAGAATACACGTATGCAAACACTCACATACCACATACACCATATTTGACCATATGTTATCGGAATGTCCCTAATGTCTCCTTTTTCCTGTCCTGGTAAGTCATGGATGGTTATAGTTAGTCATATCCTTCACTAAATCAAAGGTAGTGCAAAAGCTGTTATGATAGTGACTTTCTAAGTTTATAGGAGGAATAATTAAAATATGTCCCTGATTTGGCTTTTTCTCTTTATTTCTTGCACGAAGAAGGTGATAGGTATACTTAGACGTCCTTCCATATCACTGTTGTAGTATTCCTTACTAAAGGGATCCCCCTCCCAAGGATAGCCCAACTTCCTGCTAGTATAACAAAGGCTTAGGTTTCAAGGACATTGTATATCACACTTATAAGCTTCCTACTCACTCGTGGGGCATAACGGTAACGTATGGACATAAATACCTCAGAACATCTTTTCCGCCAGTCCAAACACCATCTTCGATCATCGGTTTGTGCACTCCTTTGCTTCCACTGGTTACCAAGCCATTTTCAGGTAAGTGCCCCACTGGGGGGTTTCTTCTAATCTTGTCCTTTTTCTTTTTGTTGCAAGGTTACATGTCATCCAGAAAGGGAAAATGTCAGTATGGGAGACATATTCCCATAAAGACCATCATGAGTAGTGTTCGTTTTGTTTGGCTGCCTCCCAACCATATGTTTTGCCCAATTTGTCAAGCATTTGTCCCTAAGACTGTTTATAGTTGTCGCTCCTTCTTGTCTATCTACCTAGAAAACCAGCGACTTAAGTTGTTGGTGTAGGCTGCAATGGTGGAATGTCACAGCCCAAGGGTCAGCCATCTGCCAAGAAGACCAAAAAGTCAGGTCAGATTCGCTGCTGTACTGCTCCCTTGGATGTCTGTTTTGAGGCTAGTGAAAACCCGAGGATCATTTGGTTATTCCATCGATTTCTCTGCTGTGACTTATGGAAGCCGGCATGGCTCTGGCTTCTCTCACGCCCTTTGAGGCTCTGCAGACATCTGTTATGTATGTTGAGAGGAACTGCGGCTGATTATATCTGAGGGACCAAGGGGTGTTCACAAATTCTTGTTAGTGAGGAGGAGGAGATTCCAACTACATTGATTGTCAGCAAGGGTCTGAACCTTCTACGATCTTTAGGGCTGATGTCACTTTGAAAAAAAAGAGAAAACAAAACATATTTCCTGCTCCTGAGGATCCTCAGCATGAATGGCAGGACTTTACAGAGGGGTTGTTTTAATGCTCTTGTGACCTTGAAGCCTTCCCAGGGGAGTTTCTGTTCCTGCACCCCCTGGTCATCTACTCTTCATAAGAGGCCTTAGGGAGCAGCACTTTTGGAAGAGACTCTGAGAAGAGTCTTTGGCCTACTCCTCTCAGATTCCTTCTCCATTAGACTATGGTTCTGAGGAGGAGGAATCCATTAGCCCAGATTCTCCTTTTCAAGAAATTTCCTTTGGAATATTTTAAATGGGACTGTACCCAGGTTTCTGATGTCCAGAAGAGGTACTGTGAATTCCTCCAGATGGAGTCTTCTAAGCCCTCTGCTGTCCCTCCTGTCCTAGCTACTTTGTTGGATGCTTTTTCAGCAGCTTCTCCAGCTCCTGATTCCCAGCCCCTAAAAAACTGATAGGTTTTATAAGGTGCCTGATGATTGTAAGTTTCTTTACAAATGTCCTTCTGCTGACCCGTCTGTTGTCTGCTTCGTCTGACAAATAGCTGTCTTCTTCTAAATTGCATCTTTTAGACAAGGACAGTAGGGCCATGGAAAGGGTGGGCAAAAAGGTGTACACTGCTGCTACCCTGGCCTTTCAGGCTATTAACTACTGGACCCTATCTAACTCAAAAACTTTTTTTGGGGGGGGAAGGGGGAAAAAAAAGGGTTTTTTTCAGTCCCCTTTAGTAGAAATTGGCCTGCTAAGGGGTGGACATATCCTGCTTATGATTCCCAGTCTAGGGGTAGGTCTAGACGTGGTAGGGGCAGAGCTCAAGGTTCTTTTAAGCCCAGAACAGGGAGTTCACCTGCTCAGACTTCTGGTGAGGGCAGGGGTCAGTCCTTTCGTAAACAGACCCAATGACTTGCCTTTTCAGCTGCCAGTAGATTCTCGTCTGGTAGCTCCTTTGGGAGGAAGACTGTCTCTTTTCACAGAAAATTGGGATTTAATTACTCAAGACAGATGGGTGTTGGATATCATTCACCACGGTTACAGGTTTTATTTCCATACAATGCCTCCTTTCAAAGGCATGCCAGACGTTCCTCCTCCACAAAGAAAAGAGGCTCACAAGCAAATTGCTCAGTTACTCCAGATGGGGGCCATTCAGCCAGTTCCTGTATCAGAAAGGGGCCTAGGATTTTATTCTCGCCTGTTCCTAGTACCAAAGAAGGGGAACACGTGGAGACCAATTTTGGATTTATCTCTCCTCAACACTTATCTGGACATTCCCAAGTTCAAGATGTTGGCGTTACAACAGCTTTTACCTCTGCTGGGCAAAGATCACTGGATGGTAACTTTAGATCTCAAGGAAGCTTACCTTCATGTGCCTATAAGGCTAAGTTGCAGGAAGTATCTGCGTTTCGAGCTGGAAATTCTCATTATCAGTTCTCTGCATTGCCCTTTGGCTTATCTACTGCGCCCAGAGTATTCACAAAGGTTCTGGCTCCAGTGATAGCTTACTTCAGGCTACAAGGAATTCAAATTTATCCTTACTTGGACGACTGCCTGATTCTGGCTCAAGAAAAGGAAGACCTTCTACAGCATCTGGAATATGTTATAGCAGTGCTAAGATGCCTAGGGTATTCTGTGAACGAAATAAAGTCCAGTCTAGTACCCTCTCAAGACATGTGCTTTCTGGGTGTGAGACTGAATACAGCAGCCCAGATGGCCTTTTTAACCCCGGACAAACAAAAGAGTCTATCACTTTACTTCCATCAACTATCTCATCAGTCCATGCTGACTGCAAGGACAGTCCTTCAAGCATTAGGGTTCATGGCATCTTGTATTCTGGTACTTCCCAATGCCAAACTGCATATGAGGAAGCTACAATGGTATCTCAAAAAATGTATGGACACAGCACTGCCAGGATTTGGACACTGTCATTCAAATAATACCTTGCCTTCAAAAGAATTTTTGTGGTGGGCTCAGGAATGTCACCTAAACAAGGGACTCTCTGTGACCCGGCCAGAGGCGAGTCAGATTTTAATGACAGATGCCTCGGACATTGCTTGGGGAGCTCATCTAAATGGAAAGTGGATACAAGACAAGTGGCCTGCCAGACTACAGCATCTACATATCAACATGAAGGAGATGTTAGCAGTCCAGTTTGCATTAATGGCTTTCAAGGAGTTACTTCTTCCAGGGCAGGTGTTGATTCTAACAGACAACACAACTGTCATGTGGTACATCAACAAGCAAGGGGAACACATTCTTATCCTCTATGCAGGCAAGCAATGATTTTATGGGAGACTAAGCTAAGCTTGCAACTAACTCTTCAGGCAAGGTTTCTGCGGGAGCACAGAACTCCTTAGCAGATGTGTTAAGCAGACAAATCATGGATCCCCACGAGTGGAAACTGGATCTTCATGTATTTCAGAAATTGACAGTGTCATGGGGAACTCCAGACATAGATCTGTTCGCTTCTCCACTAAACCACCAGCTGCCAAAGTATTGCACAAAGGGGTTTCATCACACAGCTTGGAAAGTGGATGCTCTGTCTTTCAGTTGGAAAAACCTTCATGTGTATGCCTTTCCACCTCTGCCTCTTCTTCCAAAGGTATTATTAAAGGTCAGACAAGACAGGCCAAGGATGATTTTGATAGCTCCAGATTGGCCTCGCCAACACTGGTACCCACTACTACGGAGTCTGGTAAAGAAGCCTCCATGGCCTTTACCTCTGATTCCTCATCTGTTATCTCAGAAGGACGGTCATCTGCTCAATGTCAAACTTCACTCTCTTCATCTAACAGCCTGGCATATTCTGTGTTGAAACACAGCAGGTCTCAACTTCCTCAACAAGTTTTAAATGTGATTGTGGAAGCTAGAAGACCTAGTACAAGGAAAGTGTACGCAGAAAAATGGAAGAGATTTTTATTTTGGAGTACAGCAAAGAATTTGGAGATTTCTGAGCCTAATTTGAGTGTGGCTCTTCAATATCTTACTGAGTTATTGGACAAAGGTTTGTCCTTCTCTTCCATTAAGATTCATGCTGCAGCAATTTCAGCTCACTATGATTGTGACCCACCATTGTTTTCGCATCCTTTGTTCAAGCAGTTTCTTAGAGGGGCAAAGAATATAAGACCCCCACGAGAGCTCCTACTCCTGCTTGGGATCTCAATTTTGTGTTGGAAAAACTTACTCTACAACCTTTTGAGCCTCGGCTACTGCTGAATTGAAATACTTGTCATGGAAGACTGCTTTTCTGTTGGCTATTACTTCTGCAAGAAGGGTGTCTGAGTTGCAGGCCCTTATGGCAGTAGAGCCCTTTTGATTTTCCATAAGGATAGGGTATCATTACGTACTAATCCTTCCTTTATGCCTAAGGTGGTTTCTAGTGTGGCTTTAAACCAAACTATTCATTTGCCTACTTTTTATGCAGACCCCCAAAATAAAGGGGAAAAGATTTTGCACACTTTAGATGTACACAGGCAATTGCGTTATTATTTAAGCAGGACTAAGGATTTTAGGCAGTCTCAGCAGTTGTTTGTTTCTTTTGCTTTGAGTTCAAGAGGGCAAGCCTGTGTCAAAACAAACTATTTCTAGGTGGATTGGTTTTGCATTGCATTTTGTTATTCCCATCATGGCAAGGAGATTCCAGCTGGGGTTAGGCCTCATTCCACTAGGGCTACTGCCACTTCAACAGCATTTCTAAGGGGTGGCAACTAGGATATTTTGGAAGCAGCTACTTGGAGTTCAGTGCATACTTTCTCTAAGCATTATCACCTTCCTATCTACTCTAAGTCTAGGGCTGGTTTTGCCACAGCTGTTTTGCAAGGCATGTTGTCAGCTCCTGCTTCTTTATGATTTGCCAGCCTCCCTTACCTCTGCTTTGGGATTCTACCCAATAGTAAGGACTGCAGCAATGGGGAACGAAGAACATAGTACAGTTTTGTACTTACCATAAATGTAGATGTTCGAGGATCCCCATTGCTGCAGTCCAATTTACCCTCCCTCCTTCCGCTCTGTGTTTAGGGGTGGTTGTGTAGGTGAGGTTACATGCTGATATTTTTGTATATATTCTTGTATATATTGTACATATTTTTGGGTGCAGGTATTTTGGGCCTTGTCTTTTTAGGGTCTTCTGACATCTGGGGCAAGAAAAGACTGAGGATATGACGTCGGTCATGCGCATTAGTACCCTGACGTACTGACGTCAGTCTAATGCGCCCTGACCGACGTCAGCCATATACTCTGGTATTCGGGCCGACTGGACAGCGGACTACCCAATAGTAAGGACTGCAGCAATGGGGATCCTCGAACATCTACATTTATGGTAGGTACAAAACTGTACTTTATTCTCTAGCCATCCCTCATTGTTCTCTTGTTATTTTCCCTCCATCTCTCTCCATTGAGAAATGGATATTCTTAACCTCAGCTAATTCAGTTTCCTTTTAACACTTCTTTACAAAAGTAGCAGTGTTAAGCCTTGCCATGATCAGGAATTATTCAGCTTCTTCAATTCTTTTTATCAACAAGTGATAGTAAAAAAAATATTTTGTAACCCATATTAACTCTTTTTTTGCATTAAGACAAATGCCTCTTTGCTGAGTCGTGAAAGGTTTGTCATAAAAGCTTTTTTTCCAAGCAATGCCTCAAAGATGTGCTAATATCTTGCGAACCAAAAAATGCTACAGAAACTGCAAAAATATTCATAGAAACTTGGCTTCACATTGGCATTGATTTCAAAACTCCCAAACATCATCCTGATTTTAGTGTCCCGTTTAGGAAGTAGCAGAAGTCATACTGCAGTGCAGCTAAAATATTTCCAAAGTTTCACGTCATTAAATTTGTATGTAACATCCATAGCGTCAGGAACAGAGTCATGTTGCCTATTTTTCAGCTTTCTGGTAATACCTAGTAAATAGTATGTGTACTTTGTTTTATAGATTTTTTTTTATATTACAGAAATATAGAAATTGAGCTTATGCTTTTTAATAATAATTGTAAATAACATTCAATCCCAGGGTTTCAGAAAGAACCCCCACCACACAGGTTAAGGGCTGTGGTTAACAGGTCCTGTTTACACAATGCGATACTAGCTTATTTAAAGACACATCAGCCACGGAGAGATAAGATCTCATTATCAGTTAATATGCTTGCTTCTGATTCGCTGTTAACTACAGCGAGTGCAGATCAGCACTTTCCTGTGGTAGTTAATAGTGACTGCCAATGCATCGTGTTATTACCGGTACCACAATTCCTCTCCTATACAGAATACACGTATGCAAACACGCACATACCACATACACCATATTTGACCATATGTTATCGGAATGTCCCTAATGTCTCCTTTTTCCTGTCCTGGTAAGTCATGGATTGTTATAGTTAGTCATATCCTTCACTAAATCAAAGGTAGTGCAAAAGCTGTTATGATAGTGACTTGCTAAGTTTATAGGAGGAATAATTAAAATATGTCCCTGATTTGGCTTTTTCTCTTTATTTCTTGCACGAAGAAGGTGATAGGTATACTTAGACGTCCTTCCATATCACTGTTGTAGTATTCCTTACTAAAGGGATCCCCCTCCCAAGGATAGCCCAACTTCCTGCTAGTATAACAAAGGCTTAGGTTTCAAGGACATTGTATATCACACTTATGCTTCCCACTCACTGCGTAGGGCATAACGGTAACGTATGGACATAAATACCTCAGAACATCTTTTCCGCCAGTCCAAACACCATCTTCGATCATCGGTTTGTGCACTCCTTTGCTTCCACTGGTTACCAAGCCATTTTCAGGTAAGTGCCCCACTGGGGGGTTTCTTCTAATCTTGTCCTTTTTCTTTTTGTTGCAAGGTTACATGTCATCCAGAAAGGGAAAATGTCAGTATGGGAGACATATTCCCCATAAAGACCATCATGAGTAGTGTTCGTTTTGCTTGGCTGCGTCTCCCAACCATATGTTTTGCCCAATTTGTCAAGCATTTGTCCCTAAGACTGTTTATAGTTGTCGCTCCTTCTTGTCTATCTACCTAGAAAACCAGCGACTTAAGTTGTTGGTGTAGGCTGCAATGGTGGAATGTCCCAGCCCAAGGGTCAGCCATCTGCCAAGAAGACCAAAAAAAGTCAGGTCAGATTCGGCTGCTGTACTGCCTCCCTTGGATGTCTGTTTTGAGGCTAGTGAAAACCCGGAGGATCATTTGGTTATTCCATCGGATTTCTCTGCTGTGACTTATGGAAGCCGGCATGGCTCTGGCTTCTCTCACGTCCTTTGAGGCTCTGCAGATATCTGTTATGTATGTTGAGAGGGAACTGCGGCTGATTATATCTGAGGGACCAAGGGGTGTTCACAAATTCTTGTTAGTGAGGAGGAGGAGATTCCAACTACATTGATTGTCAGCAAGGGTCTGAACCTTCTACGATCTTTAGGGCTGATGTCACTTTGAAAAAAAAAAAGAGAAAACAAAACATATTTCCCCTGCTCCTGAGGATCCTCAGCATGAATGGCAGGACTTTACAGATGGGTTGTTTTAATGCTCTTGTGACCTTGAAGCCTTCCCAGGGAGTTTCTGTTCCTGCACCCCCCTGGTCATCTACTCTTCATAAGAGGCCTTAGGGAGCAGCACTTTTTGGAAGAGACTCTGGAGAAGAGTCTTTGGCCTACTCCTCTCAGATTCCTTCTCCATTAGACTATGGTTCTGAGGAGGAGGAATCCATTAGCCCAGATTCTCCTTTTCAAGAAATTTCCTTTGGAATATTTTAAATGGGACTGTACCCAGGTTTCTGATGTCCAGAAGAGGTACTGTGAATTCCTCCAGATGGAATCTTCTAACCCCTCTGCTGTCCCTCCTGTCCTAGCTACTTTGTTGGATGCTTTTTCAGCAGCTTCTCCAGCTCCTGATTCCCAGCCCCTAAAAAACTGATAGGTTTTATAAGGTGCCTGATGATTGTAAGTTTCTTTACAAATGTCCTTCTGCTGACCCGTCTGTTGTCTGCTTCGTCTGACAAATAGCTGTCTTCTTCTAAATTGCATCTTTTAGACAAGGACAGTAGGGCCATGGAAAGGGTGGGCAAAAAGGTGTACACTGCTGCTACCCTGGCCTTTCAGGCTATTAACTACTGGACCCATATGACCAGGTACAATTTAGCTCTTCTCTCTCAGGCTTATCAGGTTATTTCTGACCTTCCTGATTCCGAGGGGAAGGTTTTGGCCCTCTCTTTGTTGAGCTGCTCTTCTGAAGTGGCCCGTCTTTCTCTTAAATGTTGGTATGATGCAGCTAATGCTTCTTCTAGAGCTGATGCGATGCCTTTGGTTCTGTGTTAAGACATTATTATTGGCTTCACCTCCAACCTTTGCCTGATAATATTAAGGCAAAATTGATGGACGCTCCTCTTGACAATAAAAACTCTTTGGTTTTGCAGCTGCTGAGCTTTTTAAATCCCTACAGGAAAAGGGTAATAAGGCCTTGCAGGAACTGAAACATATTTTTGTTTCCCCTGTTCCCAAATTTCAGAGAAATTATTCTTCCAAGCCGGCCTTTGTATGTAGACAGTATCGCCCTCGTCCCAAAGGTAAAAAGGGTTTTAGAAGGGCTCCTCCTGCTAAGTCTACTGAAAAGCCTCCTTTTTCAGGCAAACCAGGTTTTGTTTGACTATTTTCTCCCTCCCTTCCTAAGTCAGGTTCCTTTATCTCTTCATCTTTCCCTGTCTCTTCACAAATGGTTAAGGATCACTGAGGATTCTTGGGTTCTGTCCATCATTTGTCAGGGGTATTTCATGGTGAGGAAATCCCTTCCTCCTTTTTTGGGCATTCCTCAACTTCCTCAGGAACAGCTGCCTTTTTTTCCAGAGATCCTTCAGAGCCTTTTGTCTCAAGGCACCATCCAAAGAGTAATGCTCCTCAAAGGGGAAAGGGGTTTTATTCCAGAATGTGTTTGGTCCCCAGGAAAGAAGGCACCTGGAGGCCCATTCAAGATCTTTCTCAGCCCAACACCTTTCGAATACAGTCTCTTCAGACCCTGTTTCCTCTTTTTCTACCTCAGGCTTTCCTATCTCTAGGATGCCTATCTTCACATCCCTGTTTATCCCCATTTCAGGAAATGTTTGGATTTCTCTGTTTCTTCCTTGCATTTTCAGTTCTCTGCTTTGCCTTTATACTGCCCCAAGGTTCTTCACCAAATGCCTCGCTCCTGTGATTACCTTTTCCAGGATGTGGGAGATACAAATCTTTCCTTACTTGGATGACCTACTTATTCAGACTTCCTCTCTAGAGACCCTGCATCAGCACTTCCATTATGCTATTTGTCTCCTGCAAAGCCTAGGGTTTACAGTAAATTTCCATAAATCCTTCCTGACTCATTCTCAGGATCCTGTTTTTATCGGATGCAGGTTCAAGACCGTTCCTATGCTGGCATCTCTGCTGCCTCCCCAGGCTTTGAGTTTTACTGCCTTTTTTTCAGTCCCTTTTCCCTCATGTCGTAGTTATGGCCAGGGAGTTTGTAAGGGCTCTGGGTTACGTGGCTTCCACCATTCCTATGCTTCCTCTAGCCACCATTCATTCTTCCTATACTATACTACCAGCCGTGGAGAATGTGTTGAATACTGTCTGCAGTCATCCTGGAGGGATGATAGGGTAGAAATCACTTATACTCCCACAATCTCTAGGAGATGGGGCAGTGATACAAATACATGACCCATTGGAAGGCCTTAAGCTCACAAAGCTACCTCTTGGTGATGACCTTTTTCACCCGTATGTGGACGCATGCAGTCATATGAGGAAGGCACTGAGGGTCCTCACTGTGGCAAAGATCACATGTTCCTTCCACCCAGGGGTGGGGCTAGGATGTTTAAAAAAAAAAAACACATTCATTGCCAAGATGTCTGCAAGGACATAAAGCACTCTCATTGTTGCCGGAATGATGGCCTCCTCAAAATAACTTTTGCCATGATTTCATCTGAAGTTCTTGGATACAGGAACTAATGAGTCATTTCTCAATGGGGAAAACATTGATGTTTGCTAGACAGAAGAACAGAAACACATTGCAAAAAAAACCTATAGAGCTAGCAACTGCATGTCTGCTGGTGAAGATGTGTTGTTACTACTGGAGATTAACCTAAGGATATGAAGTGCTGTGTGTCTATGGTGCAGTCAGTAAAACTTTTCCTGTATCAGCTGAAGAAGATATCAGCAAAGCTATCCAGCTATTTAGTATGTATCTGATAATTCTTTTGATCATATTTTTCAATTTTAATTTATGTACCAATCATATACTGTATTTCTTCTGTTCTGTTTATCTGCTTTAGTCATACATGATATTGTTTGTATACTTTGGATCTTTTCTCCTCGGGTCTCCGCTGAAAAAGGGCATCTGCCCAGTTGGACTAACCTTGTCAACAGATGTCAAGTAAATAGGTTCATAGGTGTGTACTAGGCTAATGGCCCTGGAACCTTTACAAGCCTAGCCCATAGGATTACTCTGGCATTGTGCCACCCGACCTTAGATGTTCCTTGTGTTTCACTGTTGCAGTCATCACCTGTGGGGGTTATCCCTGCTGTGGTAGTCCTTGGCTGGCCCAAATACCAGAGTCAATGTTTTTTTATGTCAGCTGTTGTTGCATGCTGCCTGACATTAGTGCTATAAAGGAGAGCAGCTGACGCCAATACATCAGTCTTTCTTGCCATGGAGCCCATAGCAGAAGCAGTTTGCAAGTGTGCCGATTGGTCGCTACCAGAGTTTTGATTTACAGCAGAAAATGTCTAAAGCTAAATACCCCGTTGGGGATCCTTTTTTTCTTGCACTAACCGATGTCCGAAAAAGTTAACAATTGTCTTGCATGTGGGATGCAAATACCACACCGAGACTTCCACTCATACTGCGTCACTTGTTTAGGCCCAGATCACGATGTCCACCATTGCTGGATCTGTGCCGTCTTTAATGCGAGAGCCATTTGTTGTAGAGCGCTTGTTGGAGCCAGGGATTTTCATCTTCCATCTTAACATTCTGAAATGGCGTCAGTCACCCAACCATCCATAGACATTCCGAAGAAATGTAAGGATAAAGGTAGAGACATACCACACAAGGCCAAGCCTTCCGATGCGCTACCGCTAAGCAGGTCATCAGTTCTCCAGAATTCAGTGAGGTGCTTTCGCAGCCCCTGATGCCCAATTCAATACCTTTGCAGACCTCTACCAAGACCCTTTTGGTGTCCAGTATGCCTCAGAAATCTTCTTCATCCTACGAGCCTTTGGTTGCCTCTGCCTCGGTTGGGTCCGGAGCAGCGACGCAGGGACCGGCTTCTGAGGAGGCATTTCGCACTACCGATTCCAGACAAAGACCGATGTCTTCTCTTCTGACTACCATTCCTGTCAGACTGATGGATTCACTTAGTCCTAGAGGCAAGGCCATTCCCAGGAAAACTACCTCTAGCCACCATGTTACTCTTGCTCCTACTCCCCAAACTCAAATGCTTGAAATGGCAGAGGATCTTATCTACCTTATCATGGGTAGTCAGGCCACAACTTCTAAAAGGAAAAGAGACCTTTCTCCTGATATACTCACAGAACAGGATTCTGACGAATCGGATTATTCAGAGTTTGAAGAGGAACAACAACCTCTGAACACTTGAGGTTTCAGATGCAGAGGAATCCATTCCCTCTGTCTCCCCACCAGAAGATCTTTCCTTTGGGGAAACCCTTCACACCCTCAGGGAACATTTCCACTGGGAATCCCAGGACTTCCCTCAGTCTAAGAAAAGACTAAGAGAGTTTCTAGACCTGCCCCAGCACAGACCCTTGGCCATCCCTCCTATCTTAGAGGTGGTTGATGATGTCTTCCAGGAATCCAGTTTAACTCCT
This sequence comes from Protopterus annectens, assembly GCF_019279795.1. Taxonomy (NCBI): domain Eukaryota; kingdom Metazoa; phylum Chordata; order Ceratodontiformes; family Protopteridae; genus Protopterus; species Protopterus annectens. The sequence goes on along the minus strand of NC_056729.1, from coordinate 654,869,636 downwards.
GATGCCCTCCCATCTGCTCCCAGAAAACCTGACAGGTATTACAGAGTACCAGATTCTCACAAATACCTGTACAGAAATCCTGCTGCAGACCCGGTGGTCATTACACAGGGACCAAAAGGAACTAAGGCTAGTTCTACAAAGAATCCTACTCCTTCTGATAAGGACTCCAGAGCTCTGTTCAGATGGTGTAAAAAAAGTATACACCTTTGCAACCTTGGCTATTAGAGCTCTCAACTGTCAGTTCCACATGTTAAAATATCAGCAACACACTTTGGAACTGTTAAAACAAAAACTTTCTACCTTTCCTGACTGTGCCAATTCGAAAGAATTAGCAGATTTACTGCACTCTACTTGTCAAGTGGCTAAACACTCATTACACTGTGGATATGATGCACTAGAAGCCTCTAGCAAGGCAGCAGTGTCAGGATCTGTTATTAGAAGACATGCATGGCTTAAGGAACAACCTCTCCCTGATCATGCCAAGTCTAAACTTATTGATGCACCCCTAGATAAGGAACGCCTGTTTGGGAAAGAAGCAGAAGAGATGCTTAAAAAGATGGAAGACAAAGCAAAATCTATGCAAACAGTAAAATATTTCCTTCAGATACAACCTCCTAGGTTCATCAGGAATTTTCCCTCAAAACACTGGTCATTTCCAGCACCTAGCAGACAGGGGCAAGGTAAGCCCTGCAGGGACAGACCACCCAGACTCCCACCCCAGGGACAGCAGGGAACCAAACAGTGGACCACTTTCACTCCAAAGGCGGGGAGTTTTAAGCCATCCCTCTATGGCAAAAAATTCTCAATGACTCCCTCTCCCCTCTTTTCCTCTCACCAAAAACTAGGAGGAAGGCTCTCCCTCTGCAAAGAAAATTGGCTCTCTGTAACAAAGGACCAATGGGTCTTAAAGATAATTTTTCAAGGATACAAATTCTCCTTCAACAAATTCCCAATTCTAAAGGGGTACCCAGACTTGACTCCAAATCAGTGGGCAGAGGCATTGAAACAAGTCTAAACTCTCATATCCCAAGGGGCAGTAGAACCTGTCCCCTCAGATCAAACAGGCAAAGGCTTTTATTCCAGACTATTAATGGTTCCCAGAAAAGAGGGCACTTGGCACCCCATCCTGGATCTGTCCATTCTGAACACCTTTCTGATGGTCCCAAAATTCAGAATGCTAACCTTACAGCTGCTGCTGCCTATGCTGACAAAAAATGCATGGTTAGTAATCCTAGATCTAAAAGACACCTACCTCCACATCCCCATAAGGAAATCCTACAGGAAATTCCTTTGGTTCAGAGCAGACTCACAACACGTTCAGTTCTCTGCGCTACCCTATGGCTTATCTACTACTCCCAGGGTATTCACCAAGTACTTAGCACCGGCCATAGCCTTCTGCAGGCAGAAAAATATTCAAATGTACCCTTATCTGGATGACTGCCTCATTCAGGCAGACTGCAAATAAAAGCTCCTCAAGGACTTCCTCATTGTCAAACCCTCCTAACCTCCATAGGGTACACCATCAACGAGAAGAAATCAAAGCAAACACCCTCCAGGAAGATCATTTTATTGGGAGGACTGCTGGACACAGCATCCCAAATGGCCTTCCTGTCCCCAGAAAAGCAAAACTTCTTGCCTCTCTGTTTCACTCAGCTGGCTTCCAGAACTCACCTCACTGCCAGGAAGTTCCTCCAAGCCTTGAGGTACATGGCATCTTGCATCCTTCTAATTCCTCTGCCCAGGCTTCATATGAGAAAACTTCAGTGGTACCTAAAGAACCTTTGGTGTCAGCACTCTCAGCCTCTAGAGACCTCTCTCCCTCTGATCCCCTGTATAAGGGCTGAGTTTCTCTGGTGGGCAGGGTCCTGTGGTCAGAACAAGGGTCTTTTCTTCACCCTTCGCCCAACCGGGCAGACCATTACTACCGATGCCTCAGACACAGCTTGAGGTGCTCACCTAGAAGGCAGGTGCACCCAAGGTCTTTGGGATGCCCAGCACCTTCCCTTACACATTTAACCTGAAGGAAATGATGGCAGTACAAAAGGCTCCGACATCCTTCAAACCCAATCTTAAGCCGGGGTTCTCCTTATCAAAACAGACAACACCACAGTAATGTGGTACATCAACAAACAGGGAGGGACCCAATCTTACCCTCTGTGCAGACTAGCCATGAACCTATGGCTGACAGCATCTTCCATAGGACTACACCTGATAGCCCAATACCTACCAGGGATCAACAACACCTTGGCAGACCACCTAAGCAGAAACTTGCTGGACCCCCACGAATGGCAGATCCACAGAAAAATCTTTTTACAGATCACTCAGGACTGGGGTACTCCAGAGGTGGATCTCTTTGCTTCACACCTCAACCATCAGCTGAAAAAATTCTGTACCAGGGTATCACCACCTAGCATGGAAGGTGGATGCATTGGCCTTCCCCTGGAACACCCACTTTGTGTACGCATTCCCTCCTCTGCCTCTTATTCCAAAGGTAATGATCAAAATAAGGGAAGAGAGACCAAAAGCCATCCTCATTGCTCCAGATTGGCCCAGACAACATTGGTACCCCTTACTGTGCAGCCTGACCTTACAGCCTCCCAGGCAGCTTCCCCTGATCTCAGACTTCTTAACTGAGGTGTGGGGGGGGGGTGCTGCACCCAGACTTGCAGACTCTCAAACTATCAGCATGGCTAATGCTCTAAAGGCAAACAAGGGGCCCTTGTTAAGCAAACAGATCCTAGACATTATCACAGAGGCCAGAAGGCCCAGCACCAGAAAATCCTATGCAGGAAAATGGAAAAGATTTTGCTCCTGGAGCCAGTCCAGAGGAAGCAATATCTCACAACCTTCCATTCCTCTTATCCTAGACTACCTAGCGGAGCAACTTAATACTGGCCTCTCCTTCTCTTCTATTAAAATCCACACCTCAGCCATTTCAGCTCATTTTGATACAAAACAGCCCCTGTTCTCCCATCCTTTGATTAAACAATTCCTCAGAGGGGCTTCTAATATTAGACCTCCCAGAAGTCCACCCACTCCAGCTTCGGATCTGAATTATGTTTTGGAAAAATTAACTTTACCACCCTTTGAACCTGCTGCTTCAGCATAACAAATATTTCTCTCCTGAAAGACTGCTTTTCTCCTGGCTATCACCTCAGCCAGGAGAGTTTCAGAACTTCAGGCACTGATGGCCATTGAGCCCTTCATCATCTTCCATGCAGACAGGGTCTCCCTGAGGACTAATTCCTCCTTTATGGCCAAGGTGGTATCTAATGTAACTCTCAATCAGGTCATACATCTACCCACCTTCTTTCCTAACCCTCAAAACAAGGGGGAGAGAATTCTGCAATCACTAGACGTGCACAGACAGCTCAGATACTATCTGAACTGTACTAACTCCTTCAGGAAAACGGACCAACTACTTGTCGGCTTTGCCCCAGGGGCAGAGGGGAACCCATTTCCAAACAAACCATTTCCAAATGGATATCACACTGTATCTATTTCTGCTACAGATTGCATTGGAAACCCCCCCTAAGACTATTCGAACCCATTCCACTAGGGTAGCCTCCAGTTCCACAACATTCATCAGAGGAGTTCCCACCAGGGCATCCTGGAAGCTGCCACCTGGACTTCTGTCCATACCTTTACCAAGCATTACCACCTACCTCTGTTTTCTAAGGCTAGGGCAGGGTTTGCCTCTGCAGTTCTGCAGGGCATGCTGAACCATTCCTAGGTATCTTACTAAGCCTACCACCACTATCCTCAGCTTTGGGAATCCTCCCACAGGTGATGACTGCAAAAGAGAAACAGGAAGAACATAGTATAGTTGTGTTCACTTACCATAAATGTAGATGTTCGAGTGTACTCACTGTTGCAGTCCTGGTTTCCCACCCTCCTTCCCCCTTATATCTTCTTTTTTTAGGGAGACATAAGTTTCAAAAGGTGGCTTTTAGCCACCAGGACCACTTTACCATATTTACTTGGCCCTCTGACTGGTTAGGGCAAGAAAAACTGATGTAATGGCATCGGCTGCTCTCCTTTATAGCACTGATGTCCTGACGTCAGGCAGCATGCAACAGCAGCTGATGCAGAAAAACATTGACTCTGTATTTGGGACGGACGAGGGCTACCACAGCAGGGATAACCCCCACAGGTGATGACTGCAACATTGAATACACTCGAACATCTACATTTATGGTGAGCATAGACAACTGTACTTTCCCAGTGCCTTTGTCAAGCAGAGCCACTGGAGTGATCCCTGGGGTGAATTTTCTATTTCCCATCCACTCCTCAAGATTTCTTTTGAAGAGGGGCAGTGAGGCGCTCCACTTGACATGTATGTGAAGTGTATTCCATAGCATGGGCAGTCTCTGGGTTATGAACCTGTCCCTCCACCGTGTTCTGTTGATTGTGGTAATGAGGTTGAGGTCTCTGGAGTGTGTAGTGCAGAAGGATTAGGATTTCTTTAGATGTAGCATTTCTAACAGACCTGGGTTAGACATGGCTTTGTAAGTCAAGCAGACATCGCCTAAGTATGCGATATGAGACGGAGAATAGTTGGAGTTTTTTGAGTCTGTCCATATAAGTCAAGTGTTTAAGGCTCAGGATCCCCTTTTTGAAGTACTTTTGCAGCATCTCCAGTTGTTGTAGGTGTCTAGTGAGGTACATGCCAAATAAGGCATTATACTCGATGATTGGCCTAATGAGGGAAGAGTAGACAGCGACAGTGACCTCTTTTTTTCCTGGATGCAAAACCCTTAGTAATGAGATGTACCACATAGAAGGACTTTCTGACCACAGTGGCAACGTGGTGGTCAGAAGAGAGGTTCCTGTCAACCTGTGTTCCGAGATCTCTTATAACGCCTTCTGTGTTAAGTGGACTACCATCGATTTGGTAATTCATGGGAACCGGGTTTTTGTGGAGATGTTAGATGGTAAGGAAGGTAAACAGTTAAAGGCCTGTTATGAAACATACCACTGATACAATATGGAGGGAAACATTGTAAATCAATGTGAGATTTTCTTTTCTGTCAGAGAACAGGTTGGTCAAGTTAAAATGTAAGGTGACAAGAAAAAAATGTAATTCATAGGTATGACAGAAATAGCTGAAGAATTAAGTTGTATGGTGTGTATGAAGCCCGATTTGAGAAATTGGTCTGGTCTTTCACATGACAATATTCAGATTATGAGGTCTTAGAATTCAGTCAGAAATAGTAGTAGGGCATTTAAAAACATCGGAGGTTCAATTCAGGAAATGGGTATGCAGAGGACTAATGCTGTCCCAGTTGTGGAGGCCAGGTTTAGTCTATTCACTTAATGGAAGAAAGACTGTGTGTGATCATAATTTTGCTAACCAGATGCTTAAGCAAAGAATGAAATTTTAAGATGTCTTAAGGAAATGCTGCATATGTAATTATGGCTAGAATCGTTTGTAGCCTGCCTTTTTGGTGAAAAGGGGAGCTTATTTATGGATGAAGTAAAGGCATGAAAAGGTGTTAAATTAACTGATCAGCTTGGAGAACTTCATACCTTCTTAAAATAGGATTCCAAAATTTACTTGCTGAAACATATGCTATTGTACTAATCTATTACATATTTTTGAATATGGGCTTTTGCTTAGGTTTGTAATAATCAGCAGACTGATTGCCTAGTACTTAATGAGCCTGTGCACATATAATGGACGATAGACAGATAGCCTAGTTCATGGATAGAGCAGACTTACCAAGCCATATGTTTAGGTCTCCATGTAGGGCCATGCACTGAGAAGAGTATATACCACTAATGAAAGTTGGCAAATGTACTGAAGGTAGCAGATCTTTCTGCTTCAAAGTTGACGATTAGATATTACTTGATACTAATATTTTAATGTAATGTTGCTCTAACATGAAATGCAAGTAGTAAAGTTTGGCGCTTTGCAAACTTTAACTCGGAACACTGGTTTGTGGTTCTTAAAAAGTGAAATTCCATTTTCATGACTTGTAATAATGCAGGAATTATACCCATGCTTTTAAATGTAAGCTTGGGTCACTACCATGACTTCATAATAAATTTTGGTGGTTGAGTACATGGTGTGTGTGTGTGTGTGTGTTTATATATATATATGTATATATATGTGTGTGTGTGTGTAATACTGAAATTGATTTAATGTGCATGATTTTCTGGTTTACACTGCCTTTTGCTGTTTATTGTTTTTGGATTTTTGAAATGATGAGGAAAAATGTCAGGTGGCTATTTTGAAAGATTTCATTGGCAGCATTTTCACCAATGGCAAGGATTCACCAGCTGTTTAAGGTTGTTAAATTGTTTGATGGTTATTCTGATGAACTCCCCAGTTAGAGGGACAAAAGCGCTCAATTTTCTACAGTGAACTAATGCTCCTGCTGTTCTGGTGATATGTGTTTTTGTGTTATTGAAAGTTTGTGGGTCACGTATCACACCTTTGTGGTTCCTTAATTGTCATAGTACTGAGAGTCAAAATAGTGACAAGAAATTATCCAACTCAAAAAATATCAACAAAATTGATGTTATAGCATAGGAGGGTTTAAGCCATTTCTCCTGTTATTGTACAACCTCGGAATTGATATGTAGTGTGATCCTGGAGTTAGTATATGTAGTTGGGGGTGTGTGGGGGGGGGGCACAGCCCTCAACATTGTGGGTTGTGGGAGGAGTAGCCGCCCACCTATTCTGCTTCTATATCATCCACTTTACAATTTAGTATGTTGAAATTTAGCATTGTAAGATTTCAGTATCATGGGTTTCAGTCAAGTGATTTTTCAGTATTTTTAAATTTCAGTCTTATACTCTCAGTCAAATGAGTTTCAGTCCTATGAAGTTTCTATCAGATAGGGATCCATATATATCCCATTTTATGTGTATATTATTGTCAGAGAACAGTAATATATTGCAATTACATATATGCGCCACACCCCCCTTACTATATATACTAGCTCCAGGGTCGCACTACAGTGGGGAAAAGGCTATATATCACTTTCGGTGAAATGTGTTTTCAATGAATTGTGCTTTCAGTGAAAAGTGCGCAGTGAAATGTGCTTTCGGTGAATAGTAGTAGATCCATATATATATATATAAATATATATATATATATATATATATGTGTGTGTGTGTGTATAAATATATATGTGTGCATATATATATATATATATATATATATATATATATATATATATATATATATACACACACACGTGTGTATATATATATACATATATAGTAATGGATGTGAGGGTGCATGAAGACTTATTCAATATTGAATGTGCTTAGTTGCTGTCTATATTTTGTTTAAATGTTTTTGTTAATATTATGATCATTACATTAGATTAATTTCAGTACTTCTCTCTCTCTCTCTATATATATATATATATATATATATATATGTGTGTGTGTGTGTATGTGTGTGTATATATATATATATATATATATATATATACATCTATATACACACACACACATACAGATTTTATATATATATATATATATATATATATATATATATATATATATATATATATATATATACATATATATACTTGAGCTTTGGCTGGCTTAGATCTAGCTGTATTCAACTGGACGTACAAGAGAATTTAAGTACCTTTTAGCTGCACTTTTTTCAGACAATACAGCATTTTAATTAATTTGTTTGTGTTGCATTGAATATTAACTTAACTGGAAGTTTTGACTGTTTTTTCAGTTAGTGTTTGCTAGATTTTATTGCCTGTTAAAATTCCTGCATAGACAGTAATTGCAGTCGGGGGAAGTCTCATTAATTGATATCGTTACTGCCTATTTAAGTGGTACATTTTGGAATACTTTCTGCTTAAAACCTGAGCTTTGGTTGGCTAAGATCTAGCTGTATTCAGCTGGACGTAAAAGAGAATTTATGTAACTTTTATCTGCACTTTTTTCAAATAGTACAGCGTTTTAATTGATTTATTTGTGTTGCATTGAATATTAACAGAACTGGAAGTTTTTACTCAGTTTTTTTCAGTTAGTGTTTGCTAGATTTTATTGCCTGTTAGAATTCCTGCATAGACAGTAATTGCAGTCGGGAGTAGACTCATTCTTTGATATCCTGTTATTGCCTATTTAAGTGGTACATTTTGGAAGATTTACTGCTTAAAACCTTAGCTCTTGCCGGCTGACATCTAAATGTATTCAACTGGGCGTATAAGAAAATGTAAGTACCTTTTATCTGCACTTTTTTCAAATAATACAGCATTTTAATTGATTTATTTGTGTTGCATTGAATATTAACTGAACTGAAGTTTTGACTCTGTTTTTTCAGTTAATGTTTGCTAGATTTTATTGCCGGTAAGAATTCCTGCATAGACAGTAATTGCAGTGGGGGGTAGTCTCATTCATTGATATGCTGTTACTGCCTATTTAAGTTGTACATTTGGGAATATTTTCTGTTTAAAACCTGAGCTTTGGCCAGCTAAGATCTAGCTCTATTCAACTAGACGTATAAGAGAATTTAAGTACCTTTCATCTGCCCTTTCAAATAATACAGCATTTTAATTGATTTATTTGAGTTGCATTGAATATTAACTGAATTGGAAGTTTTAACTCTGTTTTTTCAGTTAGTGTTTGCTAGATTTTATTGCCTGTTAGAATTCCTGCATAGACAGTAATTGCAGTCAGGGGCAGTCTCATTCTTTGATATCCTGTTACTGCCTATTTAAGTGGTACATTTTGGAAGATTTTCTGCTTAAAACCTTAGCTCTTGCTGGCTAAGATATAGATGTTTTCAATTGGACGTATAAGAAAATTTAAGTACCTTTTATCTGCACATTTTTCAAATAATACAGCGTTTTAATTGATTTATTTGATTTGCATTGAATATTAACTGAACTGGAAGTTTTGACTCTATTTTTTCAGTTAGTGTTTTCTAGATTTTATTGCCTGTTAGAATTCCTGCATAGACAGTAATTGCAGTCGGGGATAGTCTCATTCATTGATATCCTCTTATTGCCTATTTAAGTGGTACACTGTGGAAGATTTTCTGCTTAAAACCTGAGCTTTGGCCGGCTAAGATCTAGCTGTATTCAACTGGATGTATAAGAGAATTTAAGTACCTTTTATCTGCACTTTTTTCAAATAATATAGCATTTTAATTGATTTATTTGTGTTGCATTGAATATTAACTGAACTGGAAATTTTGACTCTGTTTTTTCAGTTAGTGTTTGCTAGCTTTTATTGCCTGTTAGTATTCCTGCATAGACAGTAATTTTAGTCGGGGGTAGTCTCATTCAATTGATATCCTGTTACTGCCTACTTAAGTGGTATATTTTGGAATATTTTCTGCTTAAAACCTGAGCTTTGGCTGGCTAAGATCTAGCTGTATTCAACTAGATGTATAAGAGAATTTAACTACCTTTTATCTGCCCTTTTTTCAAATAATACAGCATTTTAATTGCTTTATTTGTGTTGCATTGAATATTAACTGAACTGGAAGTTTTGACTCTGTTTTTTCAGTTAGTGTTTGCTAGATTTTATTGCCTGTTAGAATTCTTGCATAGACAGTAATTGCAGTCAGGGGCAGTCTCATTCTTTGATATCCTGTTACTGCCTATTTAAGTGGTACATTTTGGAATATTTTCTGCTTAAAACCTGAGCTTTGGCTGGCTAAGATCTAGCTGTATTCAACTAGTTGTATAAGAGAATTTAACTACCTTTTATCTGCACTTTTTTCAATATATACAGCATTTTAATTGATTTATTTGTGTTGCATTGAATATTAACTGAACTGGAAGTTTTGACTGTTTTTTCAGTTAGCTCCCCACCCACCCTCCCTGATTTTGTTTTGGTGTTAATCTTGGTGGCTTTGAAACTGCCCACCCCTCTTGTAAATTTGTGTTTGGATACTCCTTCTGGGCCCATTTCATTTGCTCACTCAACTGAGTGCAGTGAGATTGTATTCTGATTTCAGGCACTCCTGCTGTGTACAAAAAGCGCATCTGGGAAAGAAAAAAAAATTAAGCTTGTTTCCTGCCTTTCCTGTAAGTGGTCTAGACTCTTTGTAGGCTTCTGAGCCCCCAAGCCTTTCTGTGTTGGAGGGAAGCCTTCTAGCTTATTTATTTCTTACAACTAGCCAGTTTTCTAGTTTCAACACTCAAATCTGTTTCTTTGAATTCAGCACTTGTTCAGAACTCATTGTAAGCACTAAATAAGCTGCAAATTACTACATCACTCAACTTTCCTCACTTGTCTAGAGGAAGGCAGTTTTTAGTACGTAAAAAATAAGCACCTATCCAGGCATGTCTATGGGTCAGAGCTCCCGGAGATCTCTCCTGTCTACCTGATGAATCTGGGCATCTTGGGGCAATGCAGCAATTGCCTCATGTATACAGACAACCCTCTCCTCCTACCACCCAACACTACAACCTGTGAGAGATGCACTTATCTTGCCAAACTGGAGGTAAAGCTCTCTCCAACCAAGACTGAACTTGACGGTCAAGAGGAGAAGGTAAACACTTGCACCACACCACACTCATCACATAGTCCATCAAAACCTACACCACCAAAACACACACATAGAAACACAAAACATACACCAACATTCACGGAGGCTCTCAATAAAAACCTGCCCAAGCATCAGTGACCTCCAAAGCAGAAACGCAAGCAAACTCCACCCCTCAACACAACCCAAATAACACATGGCCCACAAACTCAGTGTGCCACTCAACCACAGCCCATAAGGCATAATGTACCCAACACTCTAGTCATAGGTGACTCTATAGTCAGGCACACTGATGTTCTACTCACCAGGCTAAACAAGGAGAAAGTTACTGTCAGCTGCCTGTCAGGTGACAGGATCCGCCACATAATGCATGCAGTCACTCCACAACAAGTACAAATATGACACTGTCATTGTCCGTGTAGGTGTGAATGACCTGAGATGTACCTCCCTGGACTACACAAAAAGAGACATGGAGGAGCTCTTCAATCTTGTAGCCAAGGCAGGTATGACCCTAGAACTGAGTAGCATCCTGCCTTCACCCAGAATGATACCACAGTACAAGGACAAAATGATTGACTTCAACAATTGGCTAAGCTTCTGGTGTCATTCTAAGGGGATCCAGTATTTGTCTGCCTGGGACGACATGATCGACTGACCATGATGCTTTGCCAGAGATGGCCTGCACCTCTCGCCTTTGGGATTCCGGATACTGGCTAAGGCTTTTGCCACCCCTCTAGTGCCTTTTTTAGGCAAGGTTCAAATGACAAATTCACCACTATAACAGGTACAAGCAAGCAAAATCTGAGGGTAATGCTATTCAATGCTAGAAGTCTAAACCTCAAAATGCACTCACTCTAGGCACTCCTTAAAATGGAGAACATCGACATCTGTTCAGTGACAGAGACCTGGTTCAAAGCTCCAGAGAGCACCCTGCGTTACCAGGCTATAATTCATGCCAAACCTTTCGGCCACCTAACCCGGAATGAAGCACTAAAGGTGGCGGCATGTCCATATTCATTAAGGATATCCACACCTCCAGGCTAGTTGCACAGCATAATGCATCCAAGATTATCCAAATGCAACTAACTCTGGGCAAGGCCGCAATCCAAAGTGTAGCTTGCTACAGACCCCACACCATGCCCCAGGTTTCCCAGTCCTCATTTTTTGATACACTGGAAAGTGTTAGGGTACAACCCAACACCCTAATAATGGGCAATTTCAATTACCCCACCATTAACTGGGAAAACTACTCATGTACCAACTCTTTTGCTCAACGTTTTCTGGAATTCATAAATTCCAACGCTTGGATCAACTTATTCACACCCCCACCAGGGGCAGCAATATCCTAGACCTGGTCATTAGCAGCATGGCCAACCGGTGTGCCACACCAGATGTCAATTCCTCGTTGGTCAGATCCGACCACAAGCTAATCACCGTAGACATCCACATCCCAGCCCCACCCCCAATTAGGGAAACCACCGTAAAAAACTTCTCCAAAGCCAACTTCACACTTCTTAAGACAGAAGTGGCAAACTTCATGGCACCCATGCAGACGGACAGTAGAGGTACGACTGCTGAATCCTACACAAATGCACTTTATAAGCACTTACACGAGTGCATGAATCATGCTATCCCTAATAGAACCAAAATGCTATCCTCCAAAAAAAGGAAGCCAGTCTGGGGGTCCTCTGCCATAAACAAACTACAACAGAAGAAAGAAACTGTTGCAAAAAAGAGTAAAATCCCATGACTGGAGGAACTCCTGGTCAACTTCAGTAAGAAGCTGAGATCCCTCATAAAATCCTCCAAAGCTAGTTATGACAACAAAATTG